>NC_136973.1:17073623-17106411 GCF_032717465.1 Coenobita brevimanus
GTGAGAGAGAGAGAGAGTTTAAAAAAGGACTCGGAAAGAGCTAATATTTTCGTCCATTACCTGAGAGAAGCTGGTCCCATTAACGATGAATGGGTATACAGTACAGGTGTAGCTGACTGGAGAATGAGGAGAGGGAGACCAAGAATGAGAGGGAGACCAAGAATGAGGACATGAGGGGCGGCGGCGTGGACTGACGAGAGCGAGAGGACGAGTAGCAACAGAGAAGCTTAATGGACTGAAAGATGACGATTTATGGGACTTTATTTCTAGTCAGTTCGCAGACGTGGCGCCTTTTCCTCAGCGATTTATTTTGCCTGTTTCTCATCTTACACTGTCAATGCCATAAATATGTAAGTTAAAGGAAATTAACGTGTGATACGCACAATACGTCTATATATGTGTACTATGCCACTTAGACTAGGCAGGAAAGCAGGCACACACACACACACACACACAGGGCATCGTCAGAGGTAGACGTCCGTCACCGGCGCTCCATACCAGACCAACACGGCCAGAGGCATTACCTAAATTAGTATCTTTGAATGAGTCAAGCTCTGTACCAGGTTAGACTAAATGATTTTTCATTATTAAAAGGAAAAGAAATAATAAGTTTAAATAAGACTGGTTCAAACAGTACACAGAACCACGATCCGTTGAGTCAGCTGGGTTTGTTTATACTACAGCAACACGGGGAAAGTGTACATACTCTGTAAGTACATACTCTGTTCATTTAGTATTACAAAATGGATACATACTTCAGTAAAACAAATTTGGAAAAGAAAAGGGATAAAAGTAAAAAGCAAAATGATGATTTCTACCAGGAACTGGTTGAAGTGGAGACTCACAATAGACTGGTTGAACGTGTACACAAACTAGAAATGGCTTTCAAAATTGAAATTGATGAAATAAAGAAGCAAATGCACTTGCAAAAGGAAGAGATAGAAAAACTAGGAAGGGAGGCCAATAAGAAAGACACAACCATCAGTGAACTAACAGTGGAATTGAGTACGCTTAGGAAGAAAGTGAGTGAAATGGCAAGTACAGTAGTCAATCACGAGAGTGTTATGGAAGAGTTAAACAATGACACAGAGACAATTAGACAAGCAAGCAGTCTTATGGACCAGAGCAGTGATATTAGAGAAGATAACACAGGTGAATGAAGCTGTGCAAAGCTACAAAAATGATG
This sequence comes from Coenobita brevimanus, assembly GCF_032717465.1. NCBI lineage: Eukaryota > Metazoa > Arthropoda > Malacostraca > Decapoda > Coenobitidae > Coenobita > Coenobita brevimanus. The sequence goes on from NC_136973.1 coordinate 17,074,810, forward strand.
TAGAAACCACGTACTCTGAAATGGTGAAAGTAAAGAAAGACTTAGAAACAAGGGCGGAGGAAAAAAGCATTAAAAAGGAAGTGAAAAGAATAATCCAAAACAATCCAAAGTTAGTCAGAGATTCAGTAGAAATAAATAAATCAATAGTAATCACTGGTATAGAAGAGGAAGAAGTTAAAAACAAGATCACTAGAGACAAAAAGGAGATGGCAAATGTAATGAGCTTCCTGAAAGAAGTATCAGAGGAAATCTGTAGTAAAGACATAGAGGAACACAAAAGGTTAGGGAAATACGAGAAAAGCAAGACAAGACCTCTAAAGGTGACTTTCCAGAGTGTAAACACTGTGGAAGGATACTAAAAAATGCAAAGAATCTTATGGAAAAAGAGGAGTTCAAAAATGTATGGATAAAAAGATGTCTAACACAAGAGGAACTGGAATTACTGAAAAAGAAAAGGGAGGAAGCAAAAACAAAAAATGAGGGAAGATCAGAAGAGGAGAAGAAGAAATTTTTTTTTACAAAGTAATAGGATTGCAGGTACGAAAGTGGTACACAAACAGGATGGAACAAAAAGGAGGAAGGTAGTCGAACTATGTCATGACAAGTATATAAACAAGATGATAAAGTTCATGTACTCAAATGTGGATGGAATGGTATCTAAATTACTAGAGATGAATGATTATGTCAGAGAAAATGAACCACAAATAATATGCCTAACTGAAACAAAATTAACACCAAGGACATCCAATGACATACTAAACTTAGAGGAATACAATATATGGAGAAGAGACAGAAATCTAAAAAAAGGAGGAGGAATTATAATATTAACTAAGAATAATCTAAAAGTCAAGGAAATAAACCTAGATATACCATCACAAGTAGAACTGATCGCAGTAGAGATCAACACATCTGAAGGTAAAGTAATTGTAGCCAATTTGTACATGCCACCCAGATCAAACACATGAGAAAGAGACGAATATGAGGACCTGGCAGAGAGTACAATTCAGAGTATAAGATCATTGCTACATAAAATGGAAGAGAAATCGGAAAGAATTATACTAACTGGGGACTTCAATACAAATATAAATTGGAATACTCTACTGTAGATATGAATAGCCAAGAAAGCTGTTGGGACCAAAAGCTCCTGGATCTCGTACAAGAGTTTTTCCTAACGCAACATATGAGGGAAACCACCAGAAAAAGAGGACTTGATGTACCTTTAGTGCTAGATCTAATATTTACAAGGCAAGAAAATGATATTGACAGTTTAATATATCACCCTCCACTCGGCAAAAGCGATCATGCAGTACTAAATTATAACTTCAGGATAGCATATGACATAGTAAACAGCAATGACAGTTACAAAAAGAGCTAAACTATAAAAAGGGAAATTATCAAGACCTAAAGAAGTATTTCTTAGAAGTTGATTGGGAAAATGAGCTTAGAGGACAAGATTTAAATGCTGTATATAGAAAATTTTGTGAATTTTATGAAATAGGAGTCCAGAAGTACATCCCACAGCACAAAGAAGCAGATAAGAAAATACAGAAATGGTTCAATTCAGAATGTAAAAAATCAAAAGAAAGAGAGATTGGTTGTGGAATAGATACAGAAGACACAGTAGTGAAAGGGCGTATAATAATTACAAACAGGCAAGAAACGACTATACAAGAATAAGGATGGAAGCCCAAAAACAGTTTGAGGAGGATGTAATAAATAAAAGTAGTGATCAACCAAAGCTGTTTTACAGCTATATCAGAAGCAAAACCAAAGTAAAAGATATAATACAATCCATTACGGACGAGGGAATCACTTATACACAAGAGAAAGATATTTGTGAAGCACTAAATAAGAATTTCCAATTAGTTTTTACAGAAGAAAAAAATTTTGAGAGGGACTATGTGGAACATGCATGTCCACACATAGTATCAGATATACAAATAGCAGAAAAAGTAATACAGGAGGAGTTAAGTAGATTAGACAGAGGAAAAGCAAGTGGTCCTGATGAAATTTCATGTTGGGTATTAGGAGAATGTGCAAAGGAGTTAAGTAAACCATTATTTTTAATTTTCAAGAAATCCTTGTGTCAAGGGAAACTACCTGATATTTGGAAAAAAGCAAATATAGTCCCTTTATTGAAGAAAGGAAATAGACAAAATCCTCTCAACTACCGACCAGTATCACTGACCACTGTTGTAAGCAAGGTATTAGAAAAACTTATAAGAAAAGCTTGGGTAAATCATCTAGAAGAACACAGTATGATAACAGAGAGACAGTTTGGTTTCAGAAAAGGAAAATCATGTGTTACTAATCTGTTGAGCTACTATGACAGAGTAACAAACGCAATACAGGAAAGGGAAGGATGAGTGGACAGTATCTATTTAGATTTCAAGAAAGCTTTTCACACAGTACCACACCAAAGACTTTTATGGAAACTGTACCATCAAGGAGGAATTCGAGGCAAACTGTTTTGTTGGATGCAAGACTTTCTCACAAAAAGAGAAATGAGGACAGTACTAAGAGGAAACTACTCATCATGGAAAGAAGTGACTAGTGGTGTACCACAGGGTTCGGTGCTGGCACCAATCATGTTTTTTGTGTACATAAATGATATAAACAATAACGCTGGAAATGAGAGCTATCTGAATATGTTTGCATATGATGCAAAAATACAAAGGAGAATTACTAGCACAGACCCTTGTAGGGAGCTACAAGAAGAATTAAATAAACTTCATGAATAGAGTAGTACATGGCAAATGGAATTCAATGTGGACAAGTGTCATGTAATCAAGTTTGGTAAAAGTGGAAAAAGACCTGATTGGGATTATAAGTTAGGAAATAAAATCCTATACACATCAGAAAGAGAGAAAGACCTAGGTGTGATTATCAATAACAGACTATCTCCGGCTGACCACATCAGCGAGAAGGTACGGAACATGTATACACTGCTTGCAAATATGAGAATAGCATTCACATACATAAATGAAGACATGCTAAGAAGGATAATAACATCATTCATTAGACCAATCCTGGAATATGCATCAGTAGTCTGGAGTCCTCATCTCAAAAAGCATATAGACAAGATTGAAAAAGTTCAAAGGGCCGCTACAAGATGGATACCAAGCTTAAGGGGCCTAAGCTACGAAGAAAGACTAAATAAACTGAATCTACCAACACTACAGGACAGAAGGAAAAGAGATGACATGATAATGCTATATAAGTGCATATCAGGGAAGGAGAAAATAGACATAAATGATTACTTAACATATGGAGAAGCATCAGCAAGAGGACACTGCAAAAAACTGCATAAGAAGAGAGGTGATAAAGACGTAAGGAAATTCAGTTTCCCAAACAGAGCAATTGATCAATGGAATGCACTACCGAATGAAATAGTGTGTGCCAAAACAATTCACAAATTTAAGGATATGTACGATAAATATGGTTTAAGACACGGGACAGTACGAGCTTGACTCATTCCTGTAAAGATACAATTAGGTAAGAACACACACACACACACACACACACACACACACACACACACACACACACACACACACACACACACTGAATAACTGCCATGAATTAAGTTAATGAAAAGCTCAGGATCCAAGTGGTAGTGTTGGTGGTGGTGGTGGTGGTGGTGGTTGGGTGGTGGTGGTTGTGGTTGGATGGTGTGATGGTGGTGGTTGTGGTTGGATGGTGTGGTGGTGGTGGTGGTGGTGCTCAAGGGGTGTGGTAGTGGTGGTCAGGTGTGGTGGTAGGGTAGTGATGGCGGTGGTGGTGGTGGGGGTGTGGTGGGGGTGGGGGTTGAGTGGTGTGGTGGTGGTGGTGGTTGAGTGGTGATGGTGGTAGTAGTGGTTGGGTGGTGGTGGTGGTGGTGGTGGTGGATGAATGGTAGTGGTAGTCGTGGTTGGGTGGTGGTGGTAGATGGGAGGTGACTACGTGGTGGTGGTGGAGGTGGTGATGGTGGTGGTGGTGGTTGGATATGTGGTGGTGGTTGGGTGGTGGTAATGGTGGTGAATGGGAGGTGACTACGTGGTGATGGTGGTGGCTGGGTGGTGGTAATGGTGGTGGATGGGAGGTGACTACGTGGTAGTGGTGGTGGTGGTGGTGGTAGTGGTGGTTGGGTGGTGGTGGTTATGGTCGTGGGTGTCCCCCCTCCACCAGTATGGGAGGTGATAGGCACATGTTACGGTAGCACAATGCTAATCATAAAGTGCTACACAAGTGATGTAATGCCAGTGTCCTTAAGTCTTATTGGATCTGTAAGGAATTAGCTGCAACATGACAACATTTTCCGTCTATGAAAGGTGCCTGAACTATATTGATGACATTGACCAAAACAATGGCACTGCGTCAGGTTCCATCTATGAAAGGTGCCTGAACTCTATATTGATGATATTGATCAAAACAATGGCACTGCGTCAGGTTCCGTCCATGTAAGGTGCCTGAGCTATATTGATGGTATTGACCAAAACAATGGCACTGCGTCAGGTTCCGTCTATGTAAAGTGCCTGAACTATATTGATGGTATTGACCAAAATAATGGCACTGCGTCAGGCTCACAGAGCCACACCTCACGCCTCACACTCACCTGACACACCAGCATAAGCTTCCTATTTTCACACGCCTTATCCGTTCATTTGTGCTGCTAGATGCACGCTGCCTCGTTCTGGCAGCTCGCTGTTGTCTCAAACCGCTGATGTGGCCCATAGTCTTGTGTAAGTGCAGCACAAGTTGGTGAATTGCCAAAAATACACCAACAAGAAAACAACGCCGACAACTTCCTTGCCTGCGCCTGCCCTCCTGGTCGGCTGTTGCATTGTGGGTAGCGTAGTGACGTCACACGGCCAATCAGGGGTGCGTTTCAACAGGCCTTAGCGCCTCAGAGCGGGCCGGGGGTAGTGGGGTGAAACCACCAAATACTTGGAGCGCGAATTCGCTTTTACACTAGATATCCTTCTTTCAGAATTGTAATGCTGTGTTGTTAAGGCGACTTCTCGTCGTAAAAACACTAGCTACTGAAGCGGGGTCCTCTTTCTAGACCGGAAGTAAAGCACTAACAAAGGAACAGGACATAAAAACCAGGCAGTATACCGTATCACATCTATTACCTAGGTCCTACTCATAACAGTACACATAGAATGATATTTAGGATACAGAGACACAGAGATACAGAATTAACACTTGGCTTCACAGAATAATCGTATGCACTACCATTATCACACAGGGAGATTGCGAGTATTCTTTAATAGGGTTCTTATGTCACTTGGAGGCAATATACAAATGGGGCTGTTCACTTTAGGTTCTTTATTGGGATTCTTATGTCACTTGGAAGTAATATATAAATGGGGTTGTTCACTTTAAGAATACCGAGATTGAGAGTCTGGTTCAGGGATATTACTATAAAAGAGTTAGGGTGCGGATGGCGACACTCGACACTGTCACCTGGTCACGGAGACACGTACACTTATCCTTCGACTCGCCCGCGCTCCTACCTCTAGACTCACAGAAAACTCCCTGGTTCCTTAATATGGGGAGGGACTAAGACAATTCACAAAATGCACTTTCTGCCCTGATAGCACTAGATTCTAGTGGGCCACTGTTTACTATATTCTCTTGGGTAGTCACTGTCACTGTTCTCCTGGTTACTGTCACTGTCACTGTTTCCCCTTGTTTCCTGGGTATAGTCACTATCACTGTTGCACTTTAGGATACAGGGAGGCTCTCCCGTCTGGGGGCCTCGACCTGAGAGGCGGCCCTCATCTTAGGGCCGCGCCGGTGGGGTGCAGTGAGGCCCTGTGGTCTGGAGACCTCAACCTGATAGGTGGCTCTCAGGACTGGGGCCGAACAACCGGAGCAGTCGGGCCTGTTTCCTCCGACTCCGGGGGGTGAGGGAGCCTGGATCACCTTCGTCATGGGTGGGGGAGTCTGGCCTGGGCATTCTGGGACTGCGGGTACCAGGAGGGAGAGGCGCGGTCAGGACTGGACTGCGGCAGCGTCTTGTACGGGGCTCCGGCAGGAACAAGGAACTCCCGGGTGTGGGCGGTAGGTCCGATATCGGGCCTTGCCACCACTCTAATGTCTCATCCGGGGCTATATTCCTGGATGGCGACAAAGGGCTCCCCGAAGGGAAAGAGGCTAGAGGAGGACTCACGTTGCCCGTGGTCTCTCGAGTGTGTCTGGAGGCCTGAGCCGGGGATCTCTTTCCCCTATTGCACACCTTGGCTGCAGCCGTGAACTTGCCCGGCGTACGGGGTACACCTATAGGGTGATTGGTGTCACCCTTTCGCCGCGGCAGGGTACCGCCAGCGTGGTGTTCCTCCCGTAGTAGGAGACAAGCCGGAGGGAGGGACACAGAGGCCGCACTCTCTCCAATACGGACTGATCCTACCTTCAGGGAATTCTTTACCCTGGTACGTGCCCCGGCCGGAGCCGAGTGTCTGCCCGTACGGAAGACAACTACCGGGCGAACTGGTTCGCCCGCACGCTGTGGCTGGGTACCGTCCACGGGGTGTTGCTTCCGTAATAGGGAAGTACTACAAGTACGGTAGCAGGGGCTCCTTACCCTGGTCCGTATTCTGGCCTTAGCCGAAGAACAGCAGGAGAGGGATGCACTAGGGCAACTCTCTCTCCCTGGTGTGTTAAGGCCGGAGCCTGGGGTCGCCTTCCCATTTTCACACTCTATTAGGCCGTAGCCTAGGTTTGTCTGTCTCTTTTTACTTTTGTTTAGGCCGTAGCCTTGGGCCTCCTGCCCTTGGGCCTCCTGCCCTAGAGGGTGTAACAAAGCCGTCAATACGGTGTTACCTGGGACTGATTTAATTTCAGTCCCACCCCTATTCTGTCGATCACTGCTCCGCCCGCACAGTAGTTCAGTTCCCCTGATCACCTGGGGTTGGGGCACTTGCGGGGAATAGGGGCTCAGGGCCGTGATGCCCTGATGACCCTCTTGCCAGGGGTCATTAACCTCACCAGTGTGTCCTCCTGGGGTGGTGGTGGGGTGGCGGCTCGGTGGTGGTGTGGGGGGTGGTGTGGTGGGAGGTCCTGCGGCGGGCACGGCGGGCATTTTAAGAATACTTAGCAGTTATGTATATTTGATCATTACTAACAACAGTATTAATGTTACATGAATATTTGTCAGCAAAATATAATCATAAATGCATATTGCCGAGATACTTTGGAAATATTTAAGCCGTAATGAAGAACCATAACAAATCCTGCCTTCGCCACAGCTGCTTCATCTTGTAATTTCCTCCGATTTTGAAGACGAAATGAACCCAGCAGTGCAAGACTACAGTGGAACAAGATGACTTTGGAAGATATGATCATTATGCAGAGGTGAGGAGGTACTTCATGGAAGCATGATTTTTGCGGGAATGAATGAAAACAAACCCTCAGTCCGTACTCTTTAGATCCGCATAGCCTTTACTTTCATTAAGCCGAAAATCAATACTCAATTGAAGTGAAGAGGATATTGTAACAAATCTTTTCAATTAAGACATGTTAATATTCAAAATCCGTTCAATCTCCCAAATTACACAGAATAATACCCTGGCATTAAGAGTTCTGTTATCCTTTACACGACTGTGATCTAAACCATTTACAGCTGTCAGATGTCGCCAGAGAGACCCACCTCATCAAATAGTTCCAATCGCGACGAAGGCCGCGACAAGCTCCCCTTCACCCCCCACACTTTCGCTCTCGAAAGCGCCGTCACGTTCCGTGGCGTTCCAGCTGTTGAAACGCACCCCAGATGTCATCTCTTTCCGGCGTCATGCCCCGCAGCCAATCACCGCAAATGTAGGTACTATATAACATCTTTCACTTGTGCCTCATGGATAAATCTGTACAAATTAGTGGTAAACATCTAACTTTACACTAATACTGCATTAATATACGATGTTTGTGATGTATGCAGTGGAAAATATGGTCACTATCGTTTTCCCGTCCAGTGTGAGAAAAAGTTGAGATACATGACTTATTTGAAGGTAAACTATTTTATAAAGGTAGTATTATTATCAATGAAATAACTGTTGACAGCCTAAGCACTACGTAGTGTCGCTGAAATTCATGTTATTTTAGTACCGTACCATTTATTTGCACACCAAACGATGTCAGTGGAATTTAGCATGCAAATATAAGTACGATTTATTTATGACTATCATTATAACGCGTTGATGGATATTGTGTTGCCATAAAGTAAACACTTCTTGAGTTTGGTCATAAAGAAATCTTACAGTTGCGTATTCCCAACTCAAGCGGAACACAATTTCTAAGCAGACATTAGTGGTGACGTGTGAGCCATCTGTGCACGGCTGATGGGTATACAGCAGACGTTAGTGGTGACGTGTGAGCCATCTGTGCACGGCTGATGGGTATACAGCAGACGTTAGTGGTGACGTGGGAGCCATCTGTGCACGGCTGACGGGTATACAGCAGACGTTAGTGGTGGCGTGTGAGCCATCTGTGCACGGCTGATAGGTATACAGCAGACGTTAGTGGTGGCGTGTGAGCCATCTGTGCACGGCTGACGGGTATACAGCAGACGTTAGTGGTGGCGTGTGAGCCATCTGTGCACGGCTGATAGGTATTAAATACAGTTTTATCGAGATTCTTGACGCTTGAGTGTTTATAGCAAACGATGAACTACATTGTCGCCAATTTGTTACTTAACCCTTCATTCCGATGATGCACTTTGCCACTTTATGCTGGCCACTTTTGGACATCTTTATTCAACTCAGAAAAGGTTTCCTATTATGCCAGGGCTGATTAAGGCCGTAGCTAACAAGGCAGGTTAGAAATGTTAAGCTGAAGAAAGTCGTCAAACAGTATCAATAATAAAGTGGAAAATAAGTCACCTGAATGAAGTGGTTTATGGCAGACTAAGGTAATACTACCCACACATCGTTTTCTTTATACTTCTTCAAACTACCATGTATCTGAGTGAGGTGGAGGGAGGGAGAGGGGGGCCCAGGATGAGATGGAGGGATGGAGTGGAGTGGTATATGAGAGAGGGGGGGGGGGAGGCTGTGAGCTGGGAGCAGGGCAGTGAAATGGCAGGGGACAGGGCGATATGGAGGCGATTTGTTTGTGGCCATTCCTTATGGGATTAAAGCATCTGGCAGTAGATAGATATACATACAGATAGACAGACAGACAGATAGAGAATGTAGCCTACCAGGAAAAGCGTGGTCCCATAACTGAACAAACGAACGTACTTTCTCATCAGAAGTTAGGGTTGTGGGTGGGATTGCATGCTGTTTTAAGAGGCTTGGTGTCACCTCTTGCTTGGTGGTTTGTTTTGTGTATTACACCCTGACAACCACGTCTTGATAACCATGTAGTGTGCATCAGGAATACTTAGGGAAATTGAGGAGTACTGTGTACGAGTAGACCACTAAGGAAGAAGTGTTACGAAGCCAACGAAAATTTACAACTGGCGATATACGGTGAAAAACCCCTATCTCTGCTAGGGCGTGTTTCAGATGGTTTAGTTTTTCCGCTATGCATTCGTTCAACCTGGGGAAGATACTTGTATGTGTGTCCGTAATTCAGGTCCGAAATGAAAACACAATTTCCATCAAGACTAGTGCTGTTAATTGGCCCTGATGCTTGACTACCTCACCCACCCATGCCTTCCCCACCCCTACCTCACCCACCCATGCCTTCTCCACCCCTACCTCACCCACCCATGCTTTCTCCACCCCTGCCTCACCCACCCATGCTTTCTCCACCCCTACCTCACCCACCCATGCCTTTTCCACCCCTGCCTCACTCATTTTTCCCTCTTTCCTACCTCCACTTCGCAACCCGTCCTGTCACACTCCCCTTGCCTGATCCAGTCTTGCCTTACCCAACCCCACCTGACATCCAACCCAGCCCTGCCTCTTGTTTACCTCCAAGACACTGAGTACTGCCACCCTTGCTGCCTGCACCTCTGTCCCCTCCACTCATGCCACCCTACCTTTCCCCAAGCCTGCCCTGTCTACCTGCCACACCAACACCCCTGCCTCTCCTTAACCCTACTCTGCCTCACATCCCCCTGCCTACCTGCTACACCAACACCCCTGCCTCTCCTTAACCCTTCTCTGCCTCACATCCACCTGCCTACCTGCTACACCAACATCCCTGCCTCTCCTTAACCCTTCTCTGCCTCACATCCCCTTGCCTACCTGCTACCAACAACACCCCTGCCTCTCCTAAACCCTTCTCTGCCTCACCCCCCCCCCCGCCTCTCCTAAACCTTTCTCTGCCTCACCCCCCTCCCCGCCCCACCACCCTGACGCCTCCAGTCTGCACAGTCAAGGTGCCGGGGTTCTGTCAACAACTACAATACCTACACAAGAAGCCAACTCAATTTACCCCTTCAGCCCCATCATGTATTTCAGGCTGATTAACGCCCAGTGGTTTTATTTAGACAAAGATATTCTTGGAAGGGGGGGAGAGGGAGGGGGAGGCCGAGGATGAGATGGAGGGATGGAGTGGAGAGGTATATGAGAGAGGGGTGTGTGAACTGGAAGCAGGGCATTGAAATGGCGGGGGACAGGGCGATATGGAGGCGATTTGTTTGTGGCCACCCCTTACGGGATTTAGGCGTCTGGCAATAGGTAGACAGATAGATAGATAGAAAGCTAGAAATTCGTTCGTACAATACAAATACAAATCGCCTGTTATACAAAAGCTTACACTCAGTTTGGTAGACTTATTGCACTGAAGAATTTGCTTACAGCCTACACTGGCTCCTTCAGTATCAGAAGTGTGTGTGTGTGTGTGTGTGTGTGTGTGTGTGTGTGTGTGTGTGTGTGTGTGTAACAACAAAGTCAGTCAAGGTGACATAAAATTGGAAGAGAGAAATACTGGCGTCAGTTAGGGGTCTATCCACATTTGCCCCTTCACACACACACACACACACACACACACACACACACACACACACACACACACAATAGATAGATAGATAGAGATAGATATAGATAGAGAGATGGATATAGATAGATAGATATAGATAGATAAATAGAAATAGATAGAGAGACAGAGGTAGATAGATAGATAGAGATAGAGAGACAGAGATAGATAGATAGAGGGATAGATAGACGGAGATAGATAGATAGATATAGATAGATAAATAGATAGATAGAGATAGACAGAGATAGATAGATAGATAGATATACAGTAGATAGATAGATATAGATATACACATCAAACAGCCAATACTAATCCCTCTCCTTACATTAACCATACCATCCAATCTATCTATCTATTGCCAGACGCCTTAATCCTGTAAGGGGTGACCACAAACAAATCGCCTCCACATCGCCCTGTTGCCTGCCATTTCACTGCCCTGCTCCCAGCACACACACCCTCTCTCACATACTGTACCTCTCCACCCGATCCCTCCATCTCATCCTCGGCCTCCCCTTCCCTTTTCCCCCCAACCTCACTCACATACACTCTCCTCGTTAGTCTCTCGCTCTCCATCTAGGCTCCACATGGACAAAGCACCTCCATGTATTTTTCCTAACACTTTCCATCACATCAACTCTAGGGAGGAATTTATATACTATTAAAGGATAAAGGAGAGAGGGGGGTGTGAGCTGGGACCAGGGCAGTGAAATGGCGGGGTATAGGGCGACATGGAGGCGATTTGTTTGTGGCCACCCCTGACAGGATTAAGGCGTCTTGCAATAGATAGACAGATAAAGGATAAAGGAAGTAATAGTTAACCATCCAGTGCCCAAACTCTCTCTCCTGAGCTGCATAACATCGTGTGGAGGCAGTAAAGGACACTAAGTAAAGAACACTAAGTAAACTAAGTAAAGGACACTAAGTAAACTAAGTAAAGGACACTAAGTAAACTAAGTAAAGGACACTAAGTAAACTAAGTAAAGGACACTAAGTAAACTAAGGAAAGGACACTAAGTAAAGGACACTAAGTAAACTAAGAAAAGGACATTAAGTAAACTAAGGATAGGACACTAAGGAAACTAAGGAAAGGACACTAAGTAAACTAAGTAAAGGACACTAAGTAAACTAAGTAAAGGACACTAAGTAAACTAAGTAAAGGACACTAAGTAAACTAAGGAAAGGACACTAAGGAAACTAAGGAAAGGACACTAAGGAAACTAAGGAAAGGACACTAAGGAAACTAAGGAAAGGACACTAAGTAAACTAAGTAAAGGACACTAAGTAAACTAAGTAAAGGACACTAAGTAAACTAAGTAAAGGACACTAAGTAAACTAAGTAAAGGACACTAAGGAAACTAAGGAAAGGACACTAAGGAAACTAAGGAAAGGACACTAAGGAAACTAAGGAAAGGACACTAAGTAAACTAAGTAAAGGACACTAAGTAAACTAAGTAAAGGACACTAAGTAAACTAAGTAAAGGACACTAAGGAAACTAAGGAAAGGACACTAAGGAAACTAAGGAAAGGACACTAAGGAAACTAAGGAAAGGACACTAAGGAAAGTACACTAAGGAAAGGACACTAAGGAAAGTACACTAAGAAAAGGACACTAAGGAAAGTACACTAAGGAAAGTACACTAAGGAAAGGACATTAAGGAAACTAAGGAAAGGACACTAAGGAAAGGACACTAAGGAAAGTACACTAAGGAAAGGACATTAAGGAAACTAAGGAAAGGACATTAAGGAAACTAAGGAAAGGACACTAAGGAAACTAAGGAAAGGACACTAAGGAAACTAAGGAAAGGACACTAAGGAAACTAAGGAAAGGACACTAAGGAAACTAAGGAAAGGACACTAAGGAAACTAAGGAAAGGACACTAAGGAAAGGAAACTGCCGCTCTTCCATGACGAATTAGAGAGAGAGAGAGAGAGAGGAAACGTACGTGTGTGTGTGTGTGTGTGTGTGTGTGTGTGTGTGTGTGTTCTTGCCTAATTGTATCTTTACAGGAATGAGTCAAGCTCGTACTGTCCCGTGTCTTAAACCATATTTATCGTACATATCCTTAAATTTGTGAATTGTTTTGGCACACACTATTTCATTCGGTAGTGCATTCCATTGATCAATTGCTCTGTTTGGGAAACTGAATTTCCTTACGTCTTTATCACCTCTCTTCTTATGCAGTTTTTTGCAGTGTCCTCTTGCTGATGCTTCTCCATCTGTTAAGTAATCATTTATGTCTATTTTCTCCTTTCCTGATAAGCACTTATATAGCATTATCATGTCACCTCTTTTCCTTCTCTCCTGTAATGTTGGTAGATTCAGTTTATTTAGTCTTTCTTCGTAGCTTAGGTCCCTTAAGCTTGGTATCCATCTTGTAGCGGCCCTTTGAACTTTTTCAATCTTGTCTATATGCTTTTTGAGATGAGGACTCCAGACTATTGATGCATATTCCAGGGTTGGTCTAATTAATGATGTTATTATCCTTCTTAGCATGTCTTCATTTATGTATGTGAATGCTATTCTCATATTTGCAAGCAGTGTATACATGTTCCGTACCTTCTCGCTGATGTGGTCAGCCGGAGAGAGTCTTTTATTGATAATCACACCTAGGTCTTTCTCTCTTTCTGATGTGTATAGGGTTTTATTTCCTAACTTATAATCCCAATCAGGTCTTTTTCCACTTTTACCAAACTTCATTACATGACACTTGTCCACATTGAATTCCATTTGCCATTTACTACTCCATTCATGAAGTTTATTTAATTCTTCTTGTAGCTCCCTACAAGAGTCTGTGCTAGTAATTCTCCTTTGTATTTTTGCATCATCTGCAAACATATTCAGATAGCTCTCATTTCCAGTGTTACTGTTTATATCATTTATGTACACTAAAAACATGATTGGTGCCAGCACCGAACCCTGTGGTACTCCACTAGTCACTTCTTTCCATGATGAGTAGTTTCCTCTTAGTACTGTCCTCATTTCTCTTTTTATGAGAAAGTCTTGCATCCAACAAAACAGTTTGCCTCGAATTCCCCCTTGATGGTACAGCTTCCATAAAAGTCTTTGGTGTGGTACTGTGTGAAAAGCTTTCTTGAAATCTAAATAGATACTGTCCACCCATCCTTCCCTTTCCTGTATTGTGTTTGTTACTCTGTCATAGTAGCTCAACAGATTAGTAACACATGATTTTCCTTTTCTGAAACCAAACTGTCTTTCTGTTATCATACTGTGTTCTTCTAGATGATTTACCCAAGCTTTTCTTATAAGTTTTTCTAATACCTTGCTTACAACAGTGGTCAGTGATACTGGTCGGTAGTTGAGAGGATTTTGTCTATTTCCTTTCTTGAATAAGGGGACTATATTTGCTTTTTTCCAAATATCAGGTAGTTTCCCTTGACTCAAGGATTTCTTGAAAATTAAAAATAATGGTTTACTTAACTCCTTTGCATATTCTCGTAACACCCAACATGAAATTTCATCAGGACCACTTGCTTTTCCTCTGTCTAATCTACTTAACTCCTCCTGTATTACTTTTTCTGCTATTTGTATATCTGGTAGTATGTGTGGACATGCGTGTTCCACATAGTCCCTCTCAAAATTTTTTTCTTCTGTAAAAACTAATTGGAAATTCTTATTTAGTGCTTCACAAATATCTTTCTCTTGTGTATAAGTGATTCCCTCGTCCGTAATGGATTGTATTTTATCTTTTACTTTGGTTTTGCTTCTGATATAGCTGTAAAACAGCTTTGGTTGATCACTACTTTTATTTATTACATCCTCCTCAAACTGTTTTTGGGCTTCCCTCCTTATTCTTGTATAGTCGTTTCTTGCCTGTTTGTAATTATTATACGCCCTTTCACTATTGTGTCTTCTGTATCTATTCCACAACAAATCTCTTCTTTCTTTTGATTTTTTACATTCTGTATTGAACCATTTCTGTATTTTCTTATCTGCTTCTTTGTGCTGTGGGATATACTTCTGGACTCCTATTTCATAAAATTCACAAAATTTTTTATATACAGCATCTAAATCTTGTCCTCTAAGCTCATTTTCCCAATCAACTTCTAAGTAATACTTCTTTAGGTCTTGATAATTTCCCTTTTTATAGTTTAGGCTCTTTTTGTAACTGTCATTGCTGTTTACTATGTCATATGCTATCCTGAAGTTATAATTTAGTACTGCATGATCGCTTTTGCCGAGTGGAGGGTGATATATTAAACTGTCAGTGTCATTTTCTTGCCTCGTAAATATTAGATCTAGCACTGAAGGTACATCAAGTCCTCTTTATCTAGTGGTTTCCCTCACATGTTGCGTTAAGAAAAACTCTTGTACGAGATCCAGGAGCTTTTGGTCCCAACAGCTTTCTTGGCTATTTATATCTAGAGTATTCCAATTTATATTTGTATTGAAGTCCCCAGTTAGTATAATTCTTTCCGATTTCTCTTCCATTTTATGTAGCAAGGATCTTATACTTTGAATTGTACTCTCTGCCAGGTCCTCATATTCGTCTCTTTCCCATGTGTTTGATCTGGGTGGCATATACAAATTGGCTACAATTACTTTACCTTCAGATGTGTCGATCTCTACTGCAATCAGTTCTACTTGTGATGGTATATCTATAGGTTTATTTCCTTGACTTTTAGATTTTTCTTAGTTAATATTATAATTCCTCCTCCTTTTTTAAAATTTCTGTCTCTTCTCCATATATTGTATTCCTCTAAGTTTAGTATGTCATTGGATATCCTTGGTGTTAATTTTGTCTCAGTTAGGCATATTATTTGTGGTTCATTTTCTCTGACAATCATTCATCTCTAGTAATTTAGATACCATTCCATCCACATTTGAGTACATCAACTTTATCATCTTGTTTATATACTTGTCATGACATGGTTCTACTAACTTCCTCCTTTTTCTTCCATCCTGTTTGTGTACCACTTTCGTACCTGCAATCCTATTACTTTGTAAAAAAAATTTCTTCTTGTCCTCTCCTGATCTTCCCTCATTTTTTGTTTTTGCTTCCTCCCTTTTCTTTTTCAGTAATTCCAGTTCCTCTTGTGTTAGGCATCTTTTTATCTATACATTTTTGAACTCCTCTTTTTCCATAAGATTCTTTGCATTTTTTAGTATCTCTTCCACAGTGTTTACACTCTGGAAAGTCACCTTTAGAGGTCTTGTCTTGCTTTTCTCGTATTTCCCTAACCTTTTGTGTTCCTCTATGTCTTTACTACAGATTTCCTCTGATACTTCTTTCAGTAAGCTCATTACATTTGCCATCTCCTTTTTGTCTCTAGTGATCTTGTTTTTAATTTCTTCCTCTTCTATACCAGTGATTACTATTGATTTATTTATTTCTACTGAATCTCTGACTAACTTTGGATTGTTTTGGATTATTCTTTTCACTTCCTTTTTAATGCTTTTTTCCTCCGCCCTTGTTTCTAAGTCTTTCTTTACTTTCACCATTTCAGCATACGTGCTTTCTACATCATTTTCGTAGCTTTGCACAGCTTCATTCACCTGTGTTATCTTCTCCTCAATATCACTGCTCTGGTCCATAAGACTGCTTGCTTGTCTAATTGTCTCTGTGTCATTTTTTAACTCTTCCATAACACTCTCGTGATTGACTACTGTACTTCCCATTTCACTCACTTTCTTCCTAAGCGTGTTCAATTCCACTGTTAGTTCACTGATGGTTGTGTCTTTCTTATTGGCCTCCCTTCCTAGTTTTTCTTTCTCTTCCTTTTGCAAGTGCATTTGCTTCTTTATTTCATCAATTTCATTTTTGAAAGCCATTTCTAGTTTGTGTACACGTTCAACCAGTCTATTGTGAGTCTCCACTTCAACCAGTTCTTGGTAGAAATCATCATTTTGCTTTTTACTTTTATCCCTTTTCTTTTCCAAATTTGTTTTACTGAAGTATGTATCCATTTTGTAATACTAAATGAACAGTGTACTTACAGAGTGTGCACGCTTTCCCCGTGTAGCTGTAGTATAAACAAACCCAGCTGACAACGCATCGTGGTTCTTTGTTGTTTGAACCAGTCTTATTTAAACTTATTATTTCTTTACCTTTTAATAATGAAAAATCATTTAGTCTAACCTGGTACAGAGCTTGACTCATTCAAAGATACTAATTTAGGTAATTGCCACTGTTTTGGTACGGAGCGCCGATGTCCCACGTCTGCATCTGATGACTCCCTGTGTGTGTGTGTGTGTGTGTGTGAGAGAGAGAGAGAGAGAGAGAGAGAGAGGAAACGTACGTGTGTGTGTGTGTGTGTGTGTGTGTGAGAGAGAGAGAGAGAGAGAGAGAGAGAGAGAGAGGTGGTAAAGAGAACAAGTAGGGACATAGTCTAGAATGAAAGAGAAAAAAGAGGCAGGTTTAAAGACAAGGAAGGAAAGAAATAAGATGGAGGAAAGAGGGATAATGGAGAGAGAAGAGGAAAGAGGAGGTGGAGGGGAGGAAGAAAGGAAGAAAGGGGGATGGTGGAGGAAAAGAGGGGTGGAGGAAACACTGAGGAAAGAGAGACGGAGGGAGGGAAAGAGGGAGCAGTGCAAGGGAAGATAAGTGTGTAAGAGTGTGTGTATGAGTGTGTGTAAGAGTGTGTGTATGAGTGTGTGTAAGAGTGTGTGTATGAGTGTGTGTAAGAAGTTGTGTAAGAGTATGTGTAAGAGTGTGTATAAGAGTGTGTGTACGAGTATGTGTATGAGTGTGTGTAAAAGTGTGTAAGAGTGTGTGTAAGAGTGTGTGTAAGAGTGTGTGTATGAGTGTGTGTATGAGTGTGTGTAAGAAGTTGTGTAAGAGTGTGTGTATGAGTATGTGTATGAGTGTGTGTAAGAGTGTGTGTAAGAATGTGTGTATGAGTGTGTGTAAGAAGTTGTGTATGAGTATGTGTATGAGTGTGTGTAAGAGTGTGTGTATGAGTGTGTGTAAGAAGTTGTGTAAGAGTATGTGTAAGAGTGTGTGTAGGAGTGTGTGTAGGAGTGTGTGTAAGAGTGTGTGTAAGCGTGTGTATGTGTGTGTAAGTGTGTGTACAGTATGTGTGTGTAAGAGTGTGTAAGATGTGTAAGAGTGTGTGTAGAGTGTGTGTAAGAGTATGTGTAAGAGTGTGTGTATGTGTGCGTAAGAGTTGTGTTTATGTTATGTGTGTGTGTAAGAGTGTGCATGAGTGTGTGTATGAGTGTGTAAGGGTATGTGTAAAAGTGTGTGTACGAGTATGTGTATGAGTGTGTGTAAAAGTGTGTGTAAGAGTGTGTGTAAGAGTGTGTGTAAGAGTGTGTGTAAAAGTGTGTGTTAGAGTGTGGGAGAGTATGTGTATGTGTGTAAGAGTGTGTGAAAGAGTGTGTGTAAGAGTGTGTATGTGTAAGAGTGTGTGTAAAAGTGTTTGTAAGAGTGTGTATAGGAGTGTGTGTAAGAGTATGTGTAAGAGTGTGTAAAAGTGTGTGTCAGAGTATGTGTAAGAGTGTGTGTAAAAGTGTG
The DNA here is from genome assembly GCF_032717465.1 of Coenobita brevimanus. Taxonomy (NCBI): domain Eukaryota; kingdom Metazoa; phylum Arthropoda; class Malacostraca; order Decapoda; family Coenobitidae; genus Coenobita; species Coenobita brevimanus. Next base: position 17,093,190 of record NC_136973.1, read on the forward strand.
TGTAAGGGTATGTGTATGAGTGTGTGTAAAAGTGTGTGTATGAGTGTGTGTAAGAGTGTGTGAAAGAGTGTGTGTAGGAGTGTCTGTAGGAGTGTATGTATGTGTGTGTAAGAGTGTGTGTAAGAGTGTGTGAAAGAGTGTGTGTAGGAGTGTGTGTAGGAGTGTGTAAGAGTGTGTATAATAGTAAGAAGCAGAAGCAGAAGGCTAAGGTACAAAGGAATCCTACACAATAATGTCCCTGTAATTCTGCCACACTTCACCTATCCACCCAATGTATCACACTGTGTAAGTCCCCCTTGCATTCCTTGACTACCCAGTTCTTCCCTCCACTCCACAGTTCACTACTCCCTCCCTTCCCCTCTCTCCTTACAATGCAGCATCTGAACTAGTGCTCCGGCTACACACACACACACACACACACACACACACACACACACACACACACACACACACACACGCCCTCGAACTGTGGAGTTGGAAAAATAGAGTCGAAGTATAAACTGACTGTTGTGTGATTCATTTAATGGAGTGATCACCTGTGTGTGTGAAGTGTAGTGAAGTGCAGCAGGCCTATCAGTGTACACCAAGAGGAGATATCTTTCGAATGCACGAGGCAAGCTGAAACGCTCAATAAATCCCCTATGAAGGGGGATCTTGCCCAAATTAAATAGAATCGTCTCTAGAATAATGAAAGAATTATGATATGACGTACTTGTAAATAAGAAAGGGCTAAAGAGGAGAATAATATTGCCTGTGTCAGCATTTCATTCATGCCCGGGCCAAAAAGGCGAACACACTAATCCTGCTTGTTCTAGCTAGTTCATTCTTTCTTTCTACTCCAGAAAGACCAAGTACCTCTTATGCTTTTGAAGAGGGATTATAAGAGGTCCAGGAACTTTCTATTTCAGCGTTCGCAGACTAACGCACAGTATTTGTGTGCATCTGTTTACTATTACCGGTGGCCTCAAATGACCTCCAGCCGGTGACCTTAAATGACCTCGGAGGTCAACCTCACATAGCCGATGTCCGAACTGGAGGTCATATGAGTCTCCATGCCAAAAATTGGGCTGCAGGAGTACCTGACGTTGCCCGGGCCAAGATGGCGAACACTCTACCAGCGACTTTAAATGATCCAGATCTGAATTTTGACCCCCTAAAACCAACCTTGGGTCACCCTGATTCAGAATATATACGTGTCTGGGTACTCTACACTGAGGGTTTGGGGATCTCTGACCTTCGTGTAATGAAACTCAACAAATTAGTCATTGGGCTGACCGAGATTCGATCTCAGGTCCTCGCGCTGCAACCACTGAGCCAAACAGAGGATCCCAGTGTAGGGCAATGCGGGCTCTTATAGACCCTCAATACACTTGGTCTGGGCGTGATTGAAGGACAAACAAACAATGCGGCTCTTTTATATGTTTATAGCTTATGCTTTCGTCCTTCTCAGTATAATTGCTATGTCATTTCCTGAACTGTGCATGTTCACTCGGTTTTTCATGTTAACTTCAACTAAAATTAAGTTTTCCTGCCAGGGGACTGCGTTTTTTTTTTTTTTTTTTTAATTATAATTATTTTTTCTGCCACTGTCTTGTCATAGTGCTCATGGTCACAGTTATGTGAGCTGCCTAGCATGGGTTGTCTGGGAAGGTCATGCAACAATTCGGAATCCTGTTGATTATATTTCTGGTGGTCCAAGCTCAGGTTCTAATCTGTGCAAGCGGTGAAGTCTGGGGAGGCTTACTGCAATTTTTGGATACAGTAGGTTGAGAATCTCAAAGTTACGTATTTGTATACACGTAATATCTGTAGATTTTTCGTATAATTTTAATGTATACCAATCGTTCACTTAAGGTTACTAGGCAATTACATAAATGCTTGTATGCAGCCTAATGTTAAACGACGAAGTGAAACATCGTTCAGTACATTGTCTGATTTGCATTTCATTATATTTATATTTTTTCGTTAATACTATTTGATGCCACATTTTACATTTATTACAGGAACAATAAACCGCAATCACTTGGCAGTCATGTAACTCAAAATCTAGTATACTGTGTACGTACATGCTAAATAAACTAAGATGGAAATACATGACGGGGAATGGTTCAGACGGCGAATTGTTTTGTTTTTGTTGTGCCGGAACCTTCTAAGCCGCCAGCTTAGGATTTCTGGGTGAGAGAGCTGTAACGCACGGACGTTTCGGAGATCTGGTCCCGGTACCCGGAGTGACGTCGCTCTTACATCTTACCGTAGAGTGTGATATACGGGGTGGAGTGTTTAGTACCTCTTGTGTGGAGGGAAGGTGCGTGTGTGTGTGTGTAGTGGTGAATAATGGAAGGGGAGAGTGGAGGAGCAGATATGGACACCGGCTGGCAGGGCGGAAAAAGACCCCACCATATGTCAACCTCGGGTGAGGAAAAGTCTTCGGGATCGACTGAGAAGGCCAGGAAAACGTTGCCTCAGTCCAAGCCCGTCACTCAAGCTCCAGAGGAAGGTGTGGCAGTGCAGACAAGGGTGACTTACATAGTGCGGACCCAGGACCGATCCAGAGTGTTTTGTCACCCACAGAGGGTGACAGATGCCCTCAGTGAATCTCCTTTTGCTAAATACATTGTGGAGGGATCCACCAAGCCACTGGGGGATGGATCGTGCCTATCCTTTACAATCTTTTCAGCTAACTTGACCAAGCTCGAACAACAGCCCGAGGAAATGGTGAATTTGGGACCTTGGGCTGTGGTGTGCAGGCGCGCCAGTTATGAACCCGGAGGTGCTGTAAAAGTGGGCAAGATTGGGCCGATTTCCCCAGAACTGGACGTCTCAGTGATAGCAGAGAGGCTGCGCCCTGCAGACAACCATGCCTCTCAACTCTTGGAGGTTACCAGGATTCCGGTTCGCTTTCCGGCCCCCAGTGCTTCCAGCCAGTCACAATGGGTAAGACTCGTCTATCGTGGCCCCCTTCCCTCCAGGGTCTTCTTCGGGTACTTGTCGTTCCCGGTTGGTGAGTACACCCGTCCCATATTACGTTGCCATAATTGCCATCTGTTTGGTCATACCCGACTTACTCGTAGAAACAAGGTTAGGTGCTCCATGTGTAGTGGCTACCACCCCTTTAGGGCAGGATCAGAGGACAACCAGAAATGCACCAGAGACCCTAGGTGTTTTATTTGTGGGAGTGATGAACACAGGGTGGTGTCCAAGGTCTGCCCCATCTACAGGAGGGCCAGCGATATATACATGACCATGAGGAAGGCAGGTGCCAGCTCTGCGGAGACCAACAAGTGCCTTCGTGAACTACACACTGCGTCCCGTAGCACCCCGACTCCCAGTGGGCCAGGTCGACTGACACCTTCCCAGGCCCCCCGCAGTGCCCTCGTTCAGCAAGGTAAGACTTATGCTAACTGTGTTTCCTCAAACCGCTATGCAGTCCTTGCTGATGATGTTCAGGAGGAGGACCTAGGACCGACTGATGTATTGGGAGTCTCCACCCACCCCGCATCAGGGGCAGAGGTCATTATCCACGCAGACACCACTGTGAATAAGGCACCATCACGCCCCCACACTGCTTTTCACAACCGTCACCGCAATGCCAGCCCTCAAGCCCAGGGGGTGCCTCCACAGGATCCAGATATGGCTACCATTGGGAATGATGGTACCTCACAACAGTGTTCTTCTGGCCCCACCCCTGCCCTGCCTTTGTTGGGCCGACGGAGACTTCACCCTACCCATCCAGGACATCAACGAAATTCAGAGCCTCTGTCTTCCATTGATGAGGGTCCAGGTTCTGGGAACTCTTTTATAACACTTCTCACCGAGGCACTGGCATTACACCAACAGGGGAAGTCCCTCATAGAAATCTGTTCCCTCCTTTGGCCGCGGCTATTGTCCCTGATACTGTCATGGGGGGTACAGGTGGCTTAAGAATCCTGCTGTGGAATTCTCATTCACTAGTCCACAAGTCACAGGATTTTAAAATTTTAGTGGCTGAAAAGGAACCAAATGTGGTAGGGGTGTGTGAGACCTGGCTACAACCCCGCATCCGCCTCACCCTGGGGGGTTTTATAGTCTATAGGTCCGACCGCCCTCAGGGGAGGGGTGGGGGACTATTACTGGCTGTTCGGGAGACCTCCCAGAGTGTGAGTTTGCCTCTTACCCAATATCCCAGTGGCCTGATGGAAGTCTTGGCGGTAAGGGTGGCTCTTAGATTTGGATGGGCGTCAGTGCTGTTATGTTACAATCCATGTCAGGATGTGTCCCGGGAGGAATTAGTACATTACTTTCATCAGCTGCCGGCCCCTGCCTTCATCATGGGGGATTTTAACGCCCATCATCACCTCTGGGATCCTTCACTAACCATCAATAATGTATCAGGATCGTCTCTTTTTCAGGCACTCTTAGACTCCCCACGCATCGGTCTTCTCACACCTCCTGGCCTGTACACCAGATATGACCCCCATTCCGGACGACCATCAGTCTTGGACCTCTGCCTTGGAGATCCAGTTTTCCAGTGTCCAGCTGTAGAGGTGGGTCCCTATATGGGCTGCGATCATCTACCAGTCTTCTATGATTATCCGGGCCTTTCCACGTTGCAGTCAGGAGACTGTCGCCCAAGATGGAAGCTGGTGGGAGACAAATGGGACACATTCCAGAAGGAACTGGCTTCCTGTTTTCCAGGCAGCTGGGGCTCCCCTCCACTGTCGGCTAAGGAGTTTGCACATCTCCTGGTTGAGGTGGGAGGCAGAGTCTTTGAGCGTTCAACTCGCCGTTGTGTACACCGAGCAGGAGTCCCATGGTGGTCAGTCGAGTGTGCGGATGCAGTCAGGGCCCGTCATCGAGCCTGGCACATGTGGAGCTGCAACCCTTGCCTAGAACTGGGGCGCAAGTACCGTCGGACTAATGCCATCTGCTCCAGAACCATCAAGTCGGCAAAACGGCAAGCCTGGACCTCCTTCTGTGCCAGCCTTTCCTTCTCCACCTCCACGGCCCGCACTTGGAGATTCTTACGGGCCATGTCAGGACGCCCTACCACCCACACTTATCCACTCCGCAGGGATGGTCTGTGCCTGCTTGATGACCTGTCCAAGGCCGACTATCTGGCGTCATTCTTCGACACCCAGTTCGGCCATCCATCTGCTTTGCCCTCTTCCACGGTGTATGAGGAGGCAATACAACGAAGCGTCTCTTCCCCTGCAACTGCTGGTCTAGACAATCTTTTCACTGCCTCAGAACTTGTCTCCGCCTTGTCTGCCCTTCGGACCGGCAGGGCGGCGGGCCCAGACTCTGTGACCAATGAATTCCTCCAGCGACTGACACCCAACCTGCAGGATTGCCTCCTTCACATTTATAATCGCAGCTGGAGCCAGGGAATACTCCCGGTGGAATGGAAGTCCTCAATGCTGCTGCCTTTCCTCAAGCCAGGCAAGGACCCGACCAAGCCATCTTCGTACAGGCCCATCGCCCTTCTCTCGTGTGTAGGGAAACTGCTGGAGAGGATGGTGGCTCGTCGCCTGTCATGGTGGCTAGAATCTAGATCCCTTCTTAAAGAGGAACAATGTGGTTTTTGCCCATGCCGGGGCACCTTGGACATACTCTGCCAGCTGGAATACCTGATCCACGACACGTACCGCAAGGGGCTATATATGCTGGCCCTTTTCGTGGACATCAAGGGGGCCTTTGACTCATCGCCACATACTGGCATCCTGTATAAGCTCTCCCACCTTGGGGTCTCTGGTTCAGTGTTGGCGTGGTTTGTCAACTATCTGGATGGCAGGAGTTATGTCGTATCTGTTGGTGGGGCCACTTCCTCTCCTCATCCCATCCGTAGAGGGGTGCCCCAAGGCTCAGTTCTCAGCCCCTTGCTTTTCAATGTTTTGATGTCAGACCTGCCCAACCATCCGGACGTCTCCACATTGGTTTATGCAGATGACGTGACTATCATTAGCAGGGACACCACCATGGAAGGTGCACAGAGGAGACTTCAGGCGGCTGTCTCAACTCTAGAGGACTGGGTTCACCAATGGGATCTGGAGATCGGGGTGTCAAAGTGTGCCGTGATGGCCTTCATCTTGCGTCGCATGCCATCTCAGCCGGTGGTCAGGATAGGCACTGAATCTCCTCCTGTAGTCCGTACTCACACCTTCTTGGGACTTCGTCTGGATGGGCCAGTCCTTACGTGGCATCACCACATAGAATACCTCCAAACATCCTGCGCCAAGAGGCTAGACGTCATGAAGAGTGTAGCAGGGTCTAAATGGGGTGCCAACCGTGACCTTCTTTTAGGCTACTACCGTGCTGCCATCTTGGGAAAGATTAACTACGGGTGCTCAGTTTATGGTTCAGCATCCTCCACTCAGTTGCGAAAACTTGACCCGATACAAAACGCCGCCCTACGCATTGCCCTGGGCGCATTTTGTTCTTCCCCTGTGCTGTCCTTGCAGGCGGAGAGTGGTGTCCCTCCTCTACATGTCACCAGGTCGAAGCTCATTTGCCGCCGCTACCAGGCCATACAACACTCCTCCCGCCATCACCCTTTACCAGTGCTCTTCGAGGAGGCGGGTGTCATTTTGTCACATCCTGCTTGGCCTGTGAGGTCCCGACAGCCACTCTTGATCAGGGCTCTCTGGGCGTACAGGTCCCTCTCACTGCCACCACCACTCCGTCAGCCCCTCCCCTCAGTGCCCCCAACACCGCCTTGGAGGGACCTCTCATCTCTAGTATCATTCTGCCTGTCGGAGTCTTTTGACAAATCTCAAAATGGACATCTAGCACCAGCATTGTACAGAGAGCTGTCGGACACGGTGTATGCGGGATACTTTGAAGTATTTACTGACGGTTCACACACCACAACACCCGCAGCATCTGCTGCGGCAATATACTTAGTGGGCCTTTCTCTCTGCCAAACATGGCGCTTGGCTGCACTTCATGATAGTGTCACGTCGGAACTTTTCGCCCTCTTCAAGGCCTTGGCCTTCATCAAGGCACATCTCCAACCCCAGAAGGTGGTCATTTATACAGACTGTCTGGCAGCATTGCACCTTATTGTGTCCCCCAAGGCACAGTCAGCGAGACATCTCCTCTATGAGATCCAGACCCTGCTGAGTCAACTTCTCCAGGAGAATTGGGTACTTCGCCTACAGTGGATACCATCTCATGTGGGCATCAGGGGCAATGAGATAGTCGACAGGGCTGCAAGGCTGGCTTTGACCTCAGCAGCAGTGGAGACTCTTCCACTTCAAGAGGCAACTTGTAGCAGGCTTCTGACAGTTGCTAGTGGAAAGGCCTGGGACTCAGAATTGGCAGCAGAGCTCCCCTCCTCCACCTTAGGGGCTTACCGCACGGACTCCTCTTGTCACCCTTGGGCCCGTTCCACTGCTCGTGCCTTGGACGTGGCACTCACCAGACTGCGCATTGGACACGTTGGTCTGGCGTCCCATCTCCACCGCCTACGCCTGGTGCCGGACCCTTACTGCCAGTGGTGCAGAGATCAAGAGGAAACAATTGCCCACTTTCTTTTGCACTGTCCAAGATTTCACTCCATGCGCACAGAATTGAGGGATCGTCTGTCTATCTTAGGTGTGCGAGACTTCACTCTGCCAGTACTCCTTGGAGGTGTGGGTCTGAACAGCACCCTAAGGTATCCTGTCATTCGTTTGGTGTGTGTCTTCTTAAGGAAGTCCAGGCAACTGCATCGCATCTAGGCAAGACATCTGCTCCATAAGCCACCGGAAGGGCTCCTCCGACCCCCTCGGAATTGAAAGCCCTAACTCAACACCAACAACCAAGAACCAAGACTCTGGTTGCCCTTCAAAACGCATAAAAGTAATCCACCAGCCACTACACAGATGACGTATGTTTCGCATTAACTCCACATCTTCCTACATCAGCATCTGTAGCTTTGTGGGTCTTTTCCCCGTCAGGACGATCGTGTGGAGGGGGCATAGAAATCATTTAAAACTGCACAAACTAAATGGTGAACATATCAACTCCAGTCTCCATTAGTTGGGTGTAATTCCGAAATAATACCCATTACTCTGGCATTCAAGGATAGTCACCACCGGTAAGTTATTGTTATCGAAGTGGTATGCTAATTTTGATGTGTATCTGGTGTTCTCTGCTTCGTGTTAATTTTTCATTCTTTTTTCAGAGTTTTCAAGCTGTATTCACTTGTTTTATGCTAATCATCCAATTTTCATGACAGACGTAGAAATTATTGGCTTTAATACTGGGAATGGTAAATGAACTTTTTACATCATACCGGTACAGTAAATGGATCTTACCAGTTCAGTCTATACTATTCCAGTTTATTCTCTGTGCTTTCAGACTTCATGGTGGTAAACAATTTATTTCTGACTCATTCTTCATGAAATGAGCACAGCCTTTCCATATTTCTATTGAAATGAGTCTTTCATAGGTTACCTGGATTACCACAGCTACTGGGCATATATATAAAGCTGGGTTAGGTTTGGTGAAATCATTAAGTTCCCATTGCTTTGACACAGGATACACTGATGCGTCCAGTCAGAGCAATGGTTGGTAAACTATGCAGCCAGCTGGGTATTGCCAATCTTCGGTAAACTTTGTCGTGGGCGACCTGGCCACTTCCATAAATACCCAAAATAGGTATGGTATAGTTTTTGCCTTTGTCCATTCACTTCTTGCAGTCACAATGGAACAGTTAACTATCTGTGTTGTTTATCTACTAAAATTACTTTCCTTGATATTATGAGTTTGGTATAATGTAGGTGGAATTGCTGTTCCCGTTTGGTAAAGCATTACCATTTTCTGTTGATTTTTTTGCTTTTATCATTACTGGTATGTTCCTTATGCCAAAACAGCACTTGTAATGACAGTAAACGTACGCTTTACTTGAACCAGTAGGAGGACTTTACCAGTTCAGTTGATATTCCTTCAGTTTGTTTTCTGTTTTTTTTCTGACTATTTTCAGGATGGTAAATTACCTTTTCCTGCCGAAAAATTTTCCACTTTTTATCATCACGACCTTTAAACCAAAGCTACGATTGTCTGTCCAACTCAGCATACTCAAAGGTGGTTTTCATTTCCCAACTTCCCAACTGGATGCCAGCCTAAGCTAGGTTAGGTTAAATTAAATTATATTATTAGGTACTATTGCGGACAGGAGTTCGTAGCCACCCTCAGCTGGCTAACCCTGGGATGTGGCATCGCCGCAATCGTGGGTGCATTAGTTGCCAGGTAGATATTTCTGTCAGTTATATCCCATATACTGTACGTTAATATTGCATGAATGTGCCTGACTAAGGTTACAATCAAACTGAATGCTTGACTCGGATGTATTAGAGGAAAAGAAGTATGATATTAAGAATCACCTTTGTTTCGTGTAAGTCATTTATTCATGAAACCAATTAAAGGGAACTTGTGGACTGCTTCATCTTCCCGTTTCATTGAAAGTGTGAATAATGACACGTGGTTCATAGCTTGAATCGAGATATGCGTATGGTAGCACGTGCGAAAATATTCTGCCAATAAAATATATCTTCCTTAAACTTCTGGCTGTATACTGCCACCACTAAACTCGGTGGTGGAAGCTGTTGACTGTATTCTATTTTATAGGTCCCAAGTGAGAATCCTGGTAAGGCATACATGAAGATTTGGAACATGCTGCATTTTGTGTAATATACTCATAGAGTGTGGATATTCTTATCCATATCAGATATCCGATGTTACTTATTGACGCACGCAAGAAAAACAAAAGTAGTGCAACTGGTTCAAAAGTATTCTACCTTAAATTTTATGACAGTCGATTATATGTAAAGCTTCAAATAATCGGGATATCCACCTTATCGTTCTTATCTATGGATCATAATGTTTTATCAACTTTACCGTACGATAATGTGATCACCCACCAGGTTATATAATGTGTGTGTGTGTGTGTGTGTGTGTGTGTGTGTGTGTGTGTGTGTAATGGAACAGTTTGTTCGGTTTCGAAAAATGACCCTCGGGCCTGAACCCGAGCTGATGACAGTGTTCCAGCGTTGATTAGAACACATTCTACAGTAGCCTCACTCCTTAGTATGAACTCCACACAGCAGAAGATTGCTCTACGTGCGCGGATCTTGGGAATGAGGGATGCAGGTGCTTCTGTGTCCGCTATATCAAGAGAGCTTGGTATATGCCGATCTACTGCCAGAAAGTGGTTGCAGAGGTGGGAGGAAAGTGGATCTCTACTTGACCTACCAAGATGTGGAGGACCACGTAAAACAACTGCAGAAGAAGACAGGCAAATTGTAGAAGAGACTAGACGGACACCCATTACAAATGCAGTTATCATTCGCAATCGGCTACAGCTTGAGGCGTCTGCTCGAACAGTTCAACGAAGATTACACAAGTCTGGTTACCATCATAGGGTTCCTGGAGTCAAAGAAAGGTTAGAGCAGAGACATCGTGACGCCAGATTACAGTTTGCCCAGCGCAACGTCCAGGAAGATTTGGCTTTCTGGGCCAGAGTAATTTTTTCCGATGAGAAGACTTTCCATAGCACCACCCATGATCGTCTAAGATGCTGGCGACCTCACGGCACCCGTTATTCTCCACAGAATATCAACGAAATAGCAAGAAGTGGGCATGTCAACTGCAACGTGTGGGGCTGGATGCACCTCCATGGTATAGACTTGGCAGAGATAGAAGGAAGATTTACCGCCAACCAATACCTGGAGATATTGGAAGAAGTGATGCTTCCTACAGTTCGGGCAATGGCTCTGCCTTATCCGGAAAGGATTGTGTTTATGCAGGTATGAGAAACACACCTCAACCTCATGTAAAGACCACCACACACACACACACACACACACACACACACACACACACAAACACAAAGATATATGCACATCCGTTGTTATATTTTGTAGGTTATATAATATTGCTTCAGTAGTTTCTGTATATAAATATATCTCTATTAAAACTTCAATACGACTCCCCGAAATTTGAATAAGACTCTCCTGAGGAAAGGGGGAATGCTAAACATGCGCACCTGGAAGTAAAACCATCGGGGATTGCATGCATTAATGACCTTCGTTCAGTTGATACAGCCTACCTAAATTAATGTTAATGTTACCATTACTAATTACTAGGTAAATGTTTACAGTTGTGTACGTGTTTCAAAGTAGTATTTTAATCATGCACTCTTAATCCATAATTATTTCTTATGTTTAGGACAACTGCATAGTCCATACCGCCAGAATCGTTCGACGGTGGTTTGATGATCAACGGGATATAGAGTTGCTGTTATGGCCTAGTAAAGGTGCTGATATCAACCCAATCGAGCATGTGTGGAGTAATGTGGTAAATACGTGGGAACCTGGTCACGAGAGAACTTCGCAGGAGCTGCTACAACATGCCGAGGCTGAATGGAACACATTTCGTCGGAATCAAAACACAATATATAATCTGGTTGCATCAGTCCCAAATAGACTTACAGAGGTCATTGAAAAGGAAGGGGGATGGACCCACTACTAAACACGAGTGTATGTAATAGTAGGAAAGGGATAATCATAATGTGCAAGGGTCGTTTATTGGTTAGAGATGCTTATAAGTAGGGTCTTTGGCAATGCAAACCATAGAATAGAGCACATTGCAGCCATTGATGAAGTTTTTTCCCTTCTGAGTTAGATGCAAATGTATAGTATGTATAAAGTATTTAAATAAATATATTAATTTGTAAGTCTTTATTACAACACCGTTATGCATTCTGTATGATAATTGTCAATATGTTCATCATGTGATATTTTATAACAGCAAACATGTTGAACGCACATATCATAGAATGAGGAGAGTGCGGGGTTAGTGTGGTGGATATAATTCATGACCAAGGTTATGAGTTCGAAACTTGTTGCCACCACACTACCCTGCGGGTAGTGTGGCTTCCATCCAATTTTATCCTAACTGATCTACGTGCCCTTAAATGCATACCTCGTAGAGAGAGAGAGAAAATGCGGACATAAGGCATTTAACAGAAGTTACGCGGCCTGGCTAATAATTTGACAAAGTCATCTGGCGTTACCCAGAATAAAACCCATCTTTCATTTTGTCCGACGAGAAGTTATCCTGGGATAAATAAACTCCTTCGTCATCAGCCAAAGGAAAAATTCCCTGTTTAGCTCGAGCACGTTATTTACTCGCATTGCATAAGATCATGTGTATGTAGCCGGAATGAAGCTCATATCTACCCCTTTATCAGCCTGGCAAACTCCCTGTAAAAAATACTATTTTCTACCGACAGACTGAGTTAAGCGGTGAGACTCATCTCTCCTGTATGGAAATCCACCCCGCCTCTGTGTGTGTGTGTGTGTGTGTGTGTGTGTGTGTGTGTGTGTGTGTGTGTGTGTGTGTGTGCGTGCGCGTGTGTGTGTGTGTGTGTGTGTGTGTGTGTGTGTTGAATTGCGAGTCATCTGACTTGTGGAGCATTACTGACTGGGTTGGTGGATTGGTTAGTGTAGGCTGGTGGTTTCACAGGCGGATTAGGTGGAGTGGGTGGGCGAGAGGGAGGGAAAGGGTTGTTGGGTTGGATAAGTTGGGTGGAGTGGGGTTCGTGCATTAAGTGGGGTGGATGGTGGAGCTACGTGAAGGACAAGGCAAAAGACGGGTTTATGTCGTCCTAATTTTGAGACATACTATATTGAGTAAGGTTGTGGGTATGTGCGTTGATGGGTGGGGGTGTAGGTGGATGGACAGACTGTGGGAAAATAGGCCTCTGGGATTACGTCATATGAGTGAATATGTCCAAGTTGGGAATAGTTCAGTGTGTGGAAAATCGGTGCACAGGGGATATTATTCTGGAATCATGCAGAAGTAGGTATATATATCCAGTGGGATACAACAGGTCCATCGTGCAATACGTCTGTTGGTTAAGAGTCTGTGTTTCAACTGCACGCATCAGTCGGTGATATAACCACGTCAGATAATAGGTTTATGAGGAAAATAGGTTCGCTGTGAAAACTATGTCCATGGGTATACGTCCATGTAGGAAACCTGCATCCATGGAGAGATTCAAGGTCGACGGAAAAATTGGTCCATGGGGAGAAAATACATCAGTGGGGAAAATTAGTTCATGGGAAAATAGGTTTACGTAGAAAAGTAGGCGTCTTAAAAAAAAAAAAAAGTCATTAAGGAATATAGGTCCATGGGCGATTATGCACCGAGTGGTGAAATGTCCATTGATAAATATATTCATAGGGTGAAAATAGGTCCA
>NC_136973.1:17106511-17244011 GCF_032717465.1 Coenobita brevimanus
CTGCTCTCGCTCTCTCTCTCTCTCTATCTATCTACCTATCTCCCTGATGCGTGTGTGTGTGTGTGTGTGTTTGTGTGTGTGTGTGTGTGTGTGTGTAAATTGCCCTAACCACCTAATTGGCTCATCTCCGTCTGTCTGTGCTACAAATACCCCTCGTCCATAATGACAGGCTGGCGAGCGTAGAATATAGGAAGCTACGTACATAGGGAGGCACGTACATATAGGGAAGGACGTACACATGGGAGGTACGCACACAGGGAGGCAATGTGTACACAGGGAGGCAATGTCTAATGTAAATATATACAGAAGAGATAAACACATAAATAAATAAAAAGAAACTAGGCAAAATAATAATTAATAATGAAATAAAAAAAGCATCACACTAGAAATGAATAAAGGACGTCAATTGCCACGTAAATTTTCTCGTTTCGTGTCTGTGGCGAAAATGTTCCCTGGTGAAGATGGGGAGGTTGTGGTTATTATATATTAATTTAGCCTCCCCCCCCCCTGCATCCTTTATTACCGCACCCTGTCACCTTCTCTCTCTCTCTCTCTCTCTCTCTCTCTCACCTCCTTCGTTTTTGCCGTACCCTGATACCTTCAAGCGTAATTTTAGGGAATGTGAAAGTCCTTGAATTACCCATCCATTTTTCCTCTCCCTGTGTGTGTGTGTGTGTGTGTGTGTGTGTGTGTGTGTGTGTGTGTGTGTGTGTGTGTGTTTTGAGGGAGCAATACGGAACTAAACACAGCTTCACAAATAAACTAAAAATGATATACTGTGGTTAAATAAGTGGTTCTCAAACTTTCCCAGCCCCAATACCTCCATGATCAACCCCAAGTCAGCCTCATATCCCTTCTCTATAATCAATTCTCCTCTCACTTTCTCTATAATCAATACTTCTCTCACTTTCTCTAAAATCAATACTTCTCTCACTTTCTCTAAAATCAATACTTCTCTCACTTTCTCTAAAATCAATACTTCACTCATTATCTCTAAAATCAATACTTCTCTCACATTCTCTATAATCAATTCTCCTCTCACTTTCTCTAAAATCAATACTTCTCTCACTTTCTCTAAAATCAATACTTCTCTCACTTTCTCTAAAATCAATACTTCTCTCACTTTCTCTAAAATCAATACTTCACTCATTATCTCTAAAATCAATACTTCACTCATTACCTCTAAAATCAATACTTCACTCATTACCTCTAAAATCAATACTTCACTCATTATCTCTAAAATCAATACTTCACTCATTACCTCTAAAATCAATACTTCACTCATTATCTCTAAAATCAATACTTCACTCATTATCTCTAAAATCAATACTTCACTCATTACCTCTAAAATCAATACTCCTCTCTTTCTCTAAAATCATTACTTCTCTCACTTTAAAATCAATTCTCCTCTCACTTTCTCTAAAATCAATACTCCTCTCACTTTCTCTAAAATTAATACTCCTCTCACTTTCTCTATAATCAATTCTCCTCTCCCTTTCTCTAAAATCAATACTCCTCTCACTTTCTCTAAAATTAATACTCCTCTCACTTTCATTTTCCTGTAAAAAGGCTGTGCTTGCTTTGTTATTCATATCCCTTCTCTTGTTAGTATTATTCCTTTCACTCTCGTTTATTTGTAAACTGTCTCTTGTTTTGTTTTTCTGTACTAGCACTGAGAACCCGGAGTGGAGTACATGATATTCTCTCTCTCTCTCTCTCACGATGCGCTTTTCAACACCCCAGGAACCCCTATCGATGTCCGCTACAGGTATTTACGCACGGCTAAAAGAACACCTGAGTTTTACCTGAGTTAATTGGACTGAGGACTAGGCAGGTATCATGTGGCTTGTAATTAACCGAGCTGAAGTAAAAAATAAACACTAACAGCATTTTTCTTACCTTGTTTTCAAAGTCGATGCTGCGGGTAACCTGATCTGTGTAGAGTTTGGTCAGTAAGAGCAGACCCGTAAAAAAAAAGAAAGAAAGAAAAAAAAATGGCAAGGGAAGTATGGGTAGTTGTCAATAATAATAATAATAATAATTTTGGTGATTTGAGAGAAGCTGTTTATCAATATCTTTTTCTATATAAATAATTAGAACATGAGACAGATGGTTGATTATGAACAGGAGTAGTAGTAGTAGTAGTAGTTATAGCATCATTAATAGTCTCTAGATACAGACTATTAATGATGCTAAAACTACTACTACTACGACTACTGCTGTTCACAATCTACAACCTGTCTCTCATGTTGTAATTATTTATACAAAAAAGATATTGATACACACCTTCTCTCAAATCATCACCAAAATTAAACCAGCCACACAACAGACAAGGAAGCAAACAGCGTAAATAAATCAATAAAAAACAAATCAATATCATCATTAACTCACTCAATTCCGTCGAGATGTCATCAGTTCACCAAATCTGGCGCGAAAGTGTTTGAATTTTTGGCGGGAAATCTTTTCAGCTGTGATTCCGGGCTCGGGGGCACGTGGTCCCTAAAGTTGGTAAACATTGGCGGCCATCTTGAATTTCCTGGCCCTGCTGATTGCTTCTCGTCCCTGGGGCCTGCAATTTGAGAGAGAGAGAGAAAAAAAAATTAAAGCTGGGGTTCTCAGGTTTTGTTTATTTTTCATTTTTTAATGCAACAAGGAATGTGTAATAAGTTTGCTCATTTACTTGTAATATGAACACGAAGAGAGGAGAGAGAGAACTGGAACGGAAAGAAAACCGTGCGATATTAAAGTGAGAGAGGTATGTGTAATATGGAGTTCTTTGCGATGATATATGCGTAGGTGTGTGTGTGTGTGTGTGTGTGTGTGTGTGTGTGTGTGTGTGTATGTGTGTGTGTGTGTGTGTGTGTGTAAATATTTTCGTGGGGTTTATCCACGTATACACTGTGTGCGTTCGTATATATGTGTGCAGCATCGGTAAGGTGTGGTGTGCGTTGGCATGAGTTAAGTGTGTTGTGAGCATGGCTGTGATTGTATTGGTTATATAGGTTTGGTGTGGTGTGTGGTGTGTGTATTGGTTATATAGGTTTGGTGTGGTGTGTGGTGTGTGTATTGGTTATATAGGTTTATGTGGTGTGTGGTGGTGTGTATTGGTTATATAGGTTTGGTGTGGTGTGTGGTGTGGTGAGCTAAAGTGTGGTGAGGTTAAGTAGGATGTGCTGTGTAGTGGCGGGTGGTGAGACGAGGAGGTGTGGTGTGGGAGATGCAGTGTGCGTTGATGTGAGTGTGCTATGTGCGTGTGTGTGTAGCATTATTGAGTGTGGTGTGAGCGTAGGTAGGACGCAACAGGTGGCGGGGTGTGGAGCCCTCGTGCAATATTCAGCATCACAAACCTACACACAGAACGGAAACAACAGAAAACAAGCAGAGTCCAATACTTGCACATCAAACTGACTAAAACATTATCCTCCTACGCATATATAACCACACTCCTCTCCTCATTTTTCTCCTCCTCGATTCTTTCTCCCTTCTATTCCTTCCTCCTCCTCCTCCTCCTCGTCATAATAACACTTCTGCTACATATAACCACATTCCTCTCCTTTTCCTCCTCCTCCTCTTCAATTCTTCATTTTCTCCTCCTCCTCATCATCATCAACAACTTCTTATTCTCCTATCCCTCCTCCACTGCTGCTTTTCTTTCGTCTACTTCTCCTCCTCATCATCAACAACAACTACAAATAATAATAATAATAATAATAATAATAATAATAATAATGAAACCCAGAATCTCACAACATCTCCAACACCGAATAAGCCAAATGCACCGAATGTGACCTAAAAGTGTCCCAAAAGACCTGCCATTGTGGTAAGGGGAAGGGATGGTCTGAGGGGCGAATTTTTCCCTCGCTCCCCCTCTCTCCACACACACACACATACACACACACACACACACACACAGAGCCAGATTTCCAGTGCACTGAAAACTCCCACAAAAAGCTCTTAACTCACCACTTTCTTGGCTTTTAGAGAGAGAGAGAGTTATGGTGGAATAACGGAGAGAAGAGGATGGGAAAAAGGGGAGGGAGGAGATGTTGATGATGATGAGGAGTGAGGAGGAGGAGGAGAAGGGGGGGAGGGAGGAGGAGGAAATGGAGGAGGAGGAGGAGGAGGAAGTGAATTTTGAAGGGCAAAGAAAACTCTGGAAAATTGCGAGAGGGAAGAAGTTGAGAAAGAAGGAAAGAGTGGGGAGGAATGGGGGGAGAGGTAGAAAGAGGAGGGGAGGGGAGGGAGAGGTAGGTAGGGGAGGGGAGGGAGGGAGAGGTTGGAGGAGGAGGGAATGCAGGGAGAGGTAGGAAGAGGAGGGGATGGAGGAAGAGGTAGGAAGAGGAGGGATTGCAGGGAGAGGTAGGAAGAGGAGGGAATGGAGGAAGAGGTAGGAAGAGGAGGGGATGGAGGAAGAGGTAGGGAAAGAGGAGGGGATGGAGGCAGAGGAAGAAAGTGGGAGGGAGGAAGAGGGAGAACAAGAAGAGAAGATGAAAAGGGGGCATGAAGTGATGGGAAAGAAGGGTAGATGAAAGAAGGAAGGAGAGAGAGAGAGAGAGAGAGAGAGATAATGAGCAGGAGGAGAAAGAAAAATGAAGACAATTGTGTGTCCCCTTGACAAAACATTTAGATGTTTACAAGTTTCAAAACCAACAGTAGGGAACGTTCACACAAACATCCAGCAAGAATAATAAGAATAATAACAATAGTAATAGTAATAATAATAATAATAATATGGAAGAACATAGCAGTACACACACACACACACACACACACACACACACACACACACCTTCAGCTTTAGAGGACAAATTTATGAACAAGATTACATGAAGTATTTTATGAATAAATCACATCCCTGCAGTCAAAATTAATACACAGTTTTAAAAAACGATACCCGGTATATATCCGAAGCACGTATGTCTGGTTTCATAATTTATACCTGCCTGAAAAATATAGCCATGATAAAAATAACTAGGAACATTAAATTACTTCTACCTTCAAATAAAAAGGAAAATAAGTTATAAATAAAATACTCTGCAGTGATAAAAATAGAGTAAAAAAGGAAAACTTGTGCATAAAAAGAAATTACAAGCAAAAATCAAAACCTAACAAAAAAAGTGATAGTAACTCCAGTACAGTACATATAAAGAAAAGACAGAAAAATAATAAGAGAACTAAGACAATACAGTGATACATTACAACTGTGGCAATAGAGAAAACAGGGTCCATTAATATTTTATCAAGATGCTGCTCTCTCCAAAAATACCAAGGTAAGGAAATTTAATGCTTTGTTTGGGTGAATAGGAGTTAATAAATATAGCCTCCTTGGCAGCCCCAGCTTCTTTATGCAACTGTCATCCATATATAACGCATCGCAGTACTCATTAGCTGTACGGATAGCTCAGTCTGCTGGTGTGGGAAGCAGGATCGTTTAGGTAGCTTCATGAAATTGCTGATCCATCCGACAATCAATGGACGACAATTATGACGATGATGGTGACGATGACAATGATGGCAATGATGATGGAGATGATGATGAATTTACATGTCTCATAATTTATTCAATCTTTTCATGCCTAATATATCTGTCTTTTCCTGTAGGCGTGATTGGGGTCCAGGAGAGGAAGGGTCGCTTATATCACACAACGTGGGCGGGCGAGAGGGACACCGAGAAGCGCGATATTCCCTTCTTCACAAAGCTATACACGCTAGCACAGATATTAGGTATGCCGCAATTTCCACCTATGCTGTCTATCTATCTATTGCCAGACAACTTTATTTCAAAGGGGTGGCCACAAAGAATCACCTCCATGTCACCCTGTCCTCTGTCAAAATATCTACCTATTCATGTATCAGACACTAACTTCATAAGGGGTGACCACAGATGAATTGCCTCTCTGTTACACTCACACTGCAAATCATCCCCCACACCACAACACACAACATACACCACACCAGCACAACATAGTCCTTCACCATAACCTCAACAAGGAATCACTGGGAGCAACCATTTACCCACCTATATCCTGAGGTCCACTGGGTTCAATACAAATAACAACCACAACCACCTCACCAACCACAACTAAAACAACTACAACCACAACCACCACAACAGATCCTCCCACTGTGTTTTGTCTCCAGTGTGTAGAAGAAACATACAAGGCTGTACAAGCAAAGGGCAAGTGTCAATCCTGGAATAGCTTAGATGTTGGGAAGGGAAACACAGGTGTGAGGTTCTGGCATGATCTGATGTCTAGTAAAGTAATGCAATAGACAGGTAGTGATCCTGGCATTAGTACTGACAATGATGATGAAATAAGTAGGTAAAGATATATAAAAGCAATTTGACGATGATGATATAAATAGGTAAATAAATACAAAATAATGATATGATGACGATGAAATAGACAGGCAGCTACTAAAAAATAATAATAGTTTCACAATCGAAGTTACAGTTGCATTAAAAAAACTTTACATTTCCCCACAACTGGTACCGTAAACTGAGAAGTGGCAAATTAGCTTTATACGTAGCAACAGAACTAATAGGCTATGTTTTTCCTTAATTTACTGTCTTATTAACTGGGGGGAACATTAGGAAAGATTTACAACAAGGACTTGAGGTGGGGAAAATAAAAAACTCATTCAGACACTGCTTATTGCAATAGGACTCTTAATTATGTTTCTATCAATCAATCTACCTGTCTTTCTATCTGTCTATAGCCAGATGAACTGAACCCCAGAAGGGGTAGCCACAAACAAATCACCTCCAAGTCATTTTCCTCTGCCATCAGGCTTTCCTTTCTCCAACTCAACCCCTGCTCTTTCATGTACAGTACCTCTCCACACCATTCCAAAAACCATTAGCATGCGACTGATATGCACCCTGGGTCTTACAGATGCTCCTGGATCTAAAAAGGTCTAAATTCACATGTCTCACATTATGTACTCTATATTATTCACGACGTTCTACTGTTAGTGTGTACAGTACAGTACATTACAATTATAATAAGGCATGTAATGAGTGCTTGCGCATGAGGGTAGTGGGGAAGGTTTGGGATACAAAACTACAGTATTTTCTGCATCTTTTAAAAGTGAACAACACATTCTATTGACTGGCTTTCTATGCCAATATTATATCGAAGTAATTAACAAACATAACCTGATTTTCTTCCATAATATTTACACACATCCTTTCTTTTTCTTTTTATGCTTATTTTTATTAAGCCATTTACTTTTTTTTTTTTTTTTTTTTTTTGTGAGCTTCTTTGCAGTATTGTATAAGCTTTATATTACTATAATACCGTATATGATAAATGGCTCTCTCACTGTAGGCATCATATTTTCAAACTACTTGAAACCATTATTTTCCATGCACCACTACATGAGCTCTGTTTGTAACTATGAACATAATTAAATTATAATCACCAACAAGAAAGAAAACTGACCTAGTCGCAAAAGAACTGAACTGTAGTGCAAGTTACCATGGTTGAGTACATGTTATGCCTGTGGTAGTGGCTGCTGTACTATATTGCTCATTGTGCTTCTTCCTCCCCACTGTAGGTATATTGACAGTAGTGCTGGTAGGTGTATGGTGTGGTAGTTTCCGTGGAGGGTTTGCCTGGAGCAGTGACCCTCATCTGCAATTCAACTGGCACCCGTTTCTTATGACCCTTGGTTTGGTCTTCCTCTATGCTAATGGTAAGCTGACCTAACCTGCCTTGTACAGTGACCCTGATTGTAGATGGAGGAATAAGTCTTTGGAACAATTGTAACAACCTATTAAGCTAGTTCAAAGTTGTGGAAGATAAAAACCTCGAGAACAGTTGTTGTTATCGGTGATGTACGAAAATTCAGTGCCACAGCCTCACAGAACTTTCCCAAACTGGGTGGGCATGGGTCAACCAGTGCAATGCCAACCATAACACAAGCTGTGTTTACGGGCGAGTGCGAGTAATAGCTCAGGCTGTGCTCTTAACAGCTGCTCTTAAAAATTTTCTGCCAAATTGGAGAAAATCGTCATTTGTAATCTCTCATTAGCAGCGCTTCTCTCACCACATTGCCACCTATCCTTTTGATCCTATGGAGGCCAGGAATAGCTTAACTTTATCTAATGTCACACCTACTCACTTATGCAGTCTTGATAATGCTGCTACACCCGAACAGTCGTATGGCCTGCAAGTTATCTGTCATTGCAATCATACAAAACTTGAATACGGAAAGTATAATTTTTGGTCACCTTTTACACACTTGGGCAGGTCTTAGGACAGGTATTTGTGCACTCTGCAGGTTAATCCTTCATGGTACAGGATGGTGGTATGGGTGAACTTGATTTTAATTTAAAAATTAGCCTCCTATTTTCTGGGAGGGTCCTAGTGTGAACAGCTGCACACTCCACACATATCTTTAAGGTCCAGGATAGTGAGATGGCTGAAAGCTATATTGAGGTTAAAAATTAGCTCTCTATTTTCCTCGCCTAGTGGTGCGATTTGCAGAGAGCCCCAGTCAGTTGCACTGTGACCTAAGTGCTTCAGTTCAGAAGATGGTCAGAGGTTTTTCTGTCGTAATCGTTACCAGGGGCATAGGATGGTCTTCTACCCTTAAATGTTCTGGACTAACAATGGCCTACATTTGGAAGCAAGCAAAATGGGATTTGGCATTTCTTATTAACTTTCCTCGCAGGTGCTCTGATCTACCGAGGGTTCCGGTATGAGAAGAAGAAGAAGCTGAAAGTGATACACATGCTGGTGATGTTGGCCGCGTTTGTGTTTGTCATCGTGGGGCTGGTGGCCGTGTTTGACTTCCACAATGCAAGCAACATTCCAAACATGTACTCCCTTCACTCTTGGATGGGCATGGCCACGGTTCTCTTATTTGCTTTCCAGGTTGGTAAATGAATAACTGAATAGTGTGTGTGTGTGTGTGTGTGTGTGTGTGTGTGTGTGTGTGTGTGTGTGTGTGTGTGTGTGTGTGTGTGTAAATTCTTTATTTGTTTTCCAGAGGACCCAGAAATAATACTCATAAAGTATTTGTTTCTCATGTAGAATGATATGTAAAGACATCAATCTATCAATCTATCATTTGCCAGGTGCCTTGTCTTGTAAAAAGTGACCACAGACTAATCGCCACCACATCGCCTTGTCTTATGCCATTTGACTGCCATCCCTCCAACTCACAGCTCTCTCTCTCTCTCTGATATCTCCCCACCCCACCATGTTACTAAAAGGGTAAATTTATTCCTACTGTGTCCTCTGGTAACAGTGGGTGGCTGGCTTCCTGACATTCCTGTTCCCGGGGCTGCGTGCGTCCGTGCGGGCAACATACATGCCGGTACATCAGTTCTTTGGATTGTTCATCTTTGTTGGAGCTGTCACAACATCACTTCTTGGACTCACCGAGAAGATTCTCTTTACTCAGTGAGTATCATATAATTGTTTAAATATGCTATGTGGAGCTACAGTGGCTTAAGAAGTAGCATATTTCTCTTGCAGTGCATTTGTGCCCCAAGTCTTAGGTTCAAACCTATACTATAGTGGTTATTTAGAGTGTATTTGAGTCTGTGTTGCCCTTTTATATGCTTGAATATGTCAGCATCCTTTCAGTGGTATATGCAGACAACCACACAAGCATAGTCATCATAACATCTTGATTTTCACACGCACCACCCTTCCTACAGACATCTCTGTAGGGGGAATTGTTAATTATGACAAACACTCTTTCATGGAAACACTACAGTCCTGCAATGGACTACCGATATACTGTAGGTGTGTGTGTGAGAGCATGTGGATTTAAGGCACAATAAACTCAATTTCTTTCCTTTTCTTAACCCAAACATAAATCTATACACAGCATGAACAAAAGAAATGCAAGTACTTAATCTTCTGGAATTGGATTATGAAATATGGCAGCTTTACAATAACTTTGCAGGGAGGGAAGTTTGGCTACAAGCTTGGTAACTACCCACACAAACAGGAAACATTCAGCCATAGGTACAATAATTTCAAAGCCCAAGCTGTCTTACACTGCAACAATATTAAATATCTCACATTTCTTTTTTTCCCTACGATTTGTGCGACTGTTTAAATCAGAATATTGATCAAGACAGCTGGTTTAGCTTCCAATCCTTAGAAAAAATCAGCTGTAACAAGGCTGACTCCAATATGAAGATTCCTTATGATGAGGCATGGCGTAACATTATTGATTCAACGATTTATTATTCTAATTGATCCCCAAAGCCTACAAAAGCTGGCCAAATGAGTGTATAGGTCACCCTCACTTTTACGACTGACCATTACATGATCATTTGCTTATACTGTACAATGTTACTGTTTTGGTACTTTCTGAATATACAATCACTATTTTCACAAGATTGCTATGATCCCCAGCGAAGCACTATTTATTCACTTCACAATCGCCAGTTTCACATCTGCATTTGCTGTGATCTCTGCCTTTGATATATGAGCAATTATCCTGCAGACATAACCTGATCATACTGTATAGTGAGGCTGACCTGTACTGATCAGTGCATTTACATTTATTACTGAGAAACAGAGTCTGTGTTAGAATAATGATGACGAATTAAACTGCAAAACCAAAAATTTCTCTAGATCCAGGCCTACAAAATATCCACCAGACTAGGGCACAATGATACGTGGAATTTTCATTTTGGGTGATTGACCATGATGACAATGACGAAGGATAATTTTGAGAGAGAGGTGATGATGACAGCAGTGATCAACATGTGACAGTGATGATGACAAGTGACGATGGCAATGACAACGATGATGATGATGTTAATGATAAACACCTAAAAACTTCCTTTCCAGTAGGGCGGACTACAAAGACCTGCCAGACGAGGGCATCCTGGTCAACGTAACGGGTCTGGTGTTCATCCTGTTTGCTGGTTTAGTTGTCTATCTCACTGCCACGCCTGCCTACAAACGCCAGACCACTGAGGATGAGGTTTTGCTAACGGACACTGTGCTGGAGTAAACACTTGGGAGCCGCATTGGGTTTGAGGGTTGTGGAGCCTACTTGTGAACTGCACTGTCACATTTTTCCCTTTTTTCTTGATGTTAATTTTCATTTATGTGCACAGTGACTTCCCAAAAACTTTCCTAAACAACATACTGCCTTTTTCTTTTCTTTTTTCTACAGTACCTTCACAGTAACCAACAGCAAAATTACCAGTAAATGTATTAACTATATATCTTCTAACATTTATTTTCACAGTGACATGACTCAAAGTGACATACGTACATGGAACTTGCATAGAGATTTTTTTTTTTCTTTCTTTCTTTTTCCCAGAGTCAGGTTCACAGTGGCCTACAGAAAGCTTGCCTATAAAGCGTATTTGCCAGCATATACAGATTTAAGTATCATTTGAACAAGAAAGTTTATATTTTCTATGATATTTTCAAACATCCATAACACACCTGTAGGTGGTTTGATTTCATCTGATAGGACTAGACTACTTCCGCAACTTGAAAATTAAGTCTTGATTGTGTGAAACTCATTGAGACTTAGTTACAAAGCAAGAATGAGTCTCCATGATTACTAATTTACCCTCCAACCTGACTACACCTGGCCATCAAGTAAGTAGGAAAGGAGGTATGGATATTAGTCAGATGAAAACAAATACCATCTATCGCTCTCTCCTCCTCATCACTTTCTGACAGCTTTAATTTGGACTGTGGTAGTATGAAAGGATGGTTTTAGAATTAGGAGGGTGATTATTGTGGAAAACGACCTATTTTTGGTACAGCTACATTTGACTTTAGTTGAAATTATATCTGGTTTGAGTTTAAATAACTGCAGAGTCAAATGCTTATGTAAAGGTAAATTTAACTACAGTACAGGCTGTAGTTAAGGCCACTGTTGAGGAACCATTTGCACTGTATTTGTACCTTTGGATTCATGTTTACTTGAAGAGTTTGTAACTTCTTTGGATTCTTATGTTTGAAGAATCATTTGCTG
Source organism: Coenobita brevimanus (assembly GCF_032717465.1). NCBI lineage: Eukaryota > Metazoa > Arthropoda > Malacostraca > Decapoda > Coenobitidae > Coenobita > Coenobita brevimanus. Next base: position 17,118,485 of record NC_136973.1, read on the forward strand.
TATTTCTATTCATGTTTGTATTGGATCATATACATTTGTGAACATTGGATTCATGTTTGAGGGATTACAGTATTTGTACTTGTAAGCTTTGGATTCACTTTTATGTTTGAAGAATCATTTGCATTTGTAAACACTGGATTAATGTATGAGAAGTCATTTGTATTCATAAACTTTGGATTCACATCTATGTCTGAGGGATTATTTCAGTAATTTTGTTCTGTTAGAATTAAGTTTAGTTCATGTTTATTTGGTTAGGCAGTCTTGCAGATCAAATTAAAAGGTTGTGAGAGCAAACATGTTGGGTTGCTTTAGTCAAGTGAGGTTGACGAGTCAGGTCTTGAACTTAAAACTCTTTGGCTATGGTAAAGTGCGTCTTTGAGTTAGGTAAAAATCCGTGTCATCACCTCATATAATAGATGGTTCTTAAATCTGTCTATCTATCTCTCCCCAACTGCCTTAATCCCAAACGGGTGGCCACAAATGAATCACCTCCAAGTCATCCTGTCCCCCATCAGGATACCCTTTCTCCGACTCTTTCACATCCCTCTCTCTCATAAACTTCTCCACCCTATCCCCTCTCATCCGTACTCTCCCCTTACACTAATAATTCTATCTATAGCCAGATGCCCCATCCCAAAAGGGGTGGCTACAAACAAATCACCGCCATGTCATCTCCTCCACCATTAGGTCAAGTTCCCTTCCTCCAACTCTCATTCCTTTCTCACATACCCCCTCATCCCTCCATCTCATCCCTCAGTCTCACCCTTCCCCTGTCAAAGTCACATTAAATGTGCTTTGTGCATGATGGCTTTATTTGCACAAGTAGAATTATCTGCCATAACAATCAATCTGAATTCATCTGACAAAACTGGGCCATTCCCTCTAATCTGTCTCATGTAGTGGTTCCATTAAGTTTAATGAACTTTTGTTATGAAGTAGGAATATTTGATCACCAACCAAACTAACCATTCCATCAGACTACATTTGCCCCTCAGCCAAGAAAAGGAGTTATGGATTTTTCTATCAGGTTAGAATAAACACACTATGGCTTGAAAACAGTAGTTAGTTCTTAAAGCTCCGCCTCACTGTGCAACAAGATCATTTATACCATATCTGCAATTTCTTTTAAATAGTTGAATAAAATGTGAGTGAAAGTGTTAAGGGAAATAATTTTATGGTCATGTGGAGAGTGATGGAGAATGAGAGACCGACTAGAGGAATGGATGTGAGTGAGGTGGTGGAAGAGACCAAGGATGAGATGGGGGGATGAAGTGGAGATATATGCGTCTGACTAGAAGACTGTGTGAGTGAGGTTGAAGGGGACAGGAGGAAGGGTGGAAATTAAGGATGAGATGGAGGGATGGAGTGGAAAAATATATGGGAGGGGGGGAGGGTGAATTGGAGGGAGGACAGTCAAACAGAACAGGACAAGGCAACATAGAGGCAATTTTTCATGGCCACCCCTTGTACAATTAAGGCATCTGGCAATATATGTAGAGAGAATAAAATAGTTTCCAGAATGAGATATAAATTTCACATACCACTGCCAAATGGTTGAGAGAGAAATATCAGCTGGGAGTAGATTAGACAGAGAATATACCTGAAGTGTTATACCTAAGAACTGTCTGACGGTGGTTTGATGATCAACGGGATATAGAGTTGCTGTTATGGCCTAGTAAAGGTGCTGATATCAACCCAATCGAGCATGTGTGGAGTAATGTGGTAAATACGTGGGAACCTGGTCACGAGAGAACTTCGCAGGAGCTGCTACAACATGCCGAGGCTGAATGGAACACATTTCGTCGGAATCAAAACACAATATATAATCTGGTTGCATCAGTCCCAAATAGACTTACAGAGGTCATTGAAAAGGAAGGGGGATGGACCCACTACTAAACACGAGTGTATGTAATAGTAGGAAAGGGATAATCATAATGTGCAAGGGTCGTTTATTGGTTAGAGATGCTTATAAGTAGGGTCTTTGGCAATGCAAACCATAGAATAGAGCACATTGCAGCCATTGATGAAGTTTTTTCCCTTCTGAGTTAGATGCAAATGTATAGTATGTATAAAGTATTTAAATAAATATATTAATTTGTAAGTCTTTATTACAACACCGTTATGCATTCTGTATGATAATTGTCAATATGTTCATCATGTGATATTTTATAACAGCAAACATGTTGAACGCACATATCATAGAATGAGGAGAGTGCGGGGTTAGTGTGGTGGATATAATTCATGACCAAGGTTATGGGTTCGAAACTTGTTGCCACCACATTACCCTGCGGGTAGTGTGGCTTCCATCCAATTTTATCCTAACTGATCTACGTGCCCTTAAATGCATACCTCGGAGAGAGAGAGAGAAAAAAAATGCGAACATAAGGCATTTAACAGAAGTTACGCGGCCTGGCTAATAATTTGACAAAGTCAACTGGCGTTACTCAGAATAAAACCCATCTTTCATTTTGTCCGACGAGAAGTTATCCTGGGATAAATAAACTCCTTCGTCATCAGCCAAAGGAAAAATTCCCTGTTTAGCTCGAGCACGTTATTTACTCGCATTGCATAAGATCATGTGTATGTAGCCGGAATGAAGCTCATATCTACCCCTTTATCAGCCTGGCAAACTCCCTGTAAAAAATACTATTTTCTACCGACAGACTGAGTTAAGCGGTGAGACTCATCTCTCCTGTATGGAAATCCACCCCGCCTCTGTGTGTGTGTGTGTGTGTGTGTGTGTGTGTGTGTGTGTGTGTGTGTGTGTGTGCGTGCGCGTGTGTGTGTGTGTGTGTGTGTGTGTGTGTGTGTGTGTGTGTGTTGAATTGCGAGTCATCTGACTTGTGGAGCATTACTGACTGGGTTGGTGGATTGGTTAGTGTAGGCTGGTGGTTTCACAGGCGGATTAGGTGGAGTGGGTGGGCGAGAGGGAGGGAAAGGGTTGTTGGGTTGGATAAGTTGGGTGGAGTGGGGTTCGTGCATTAAGTGGGGTGGATGGTGGAGCTACGTGAAGGACAAGGCAAAAGACGGGTTTATGTCGTCCTAATTTTGAGACATACTATATTGAGTAAGGTTGTGGGTATGTGCGTTGATGGGTGGGGGTGTAGGTGGATGGACAGACTGTGGGAAAATAGGCCTCTGGGATTACGTCATATGAGTGAATATGTCCAAGTTGGGAATAGTTCAGTGTGTGGAAAATCGGTGCACAGGGGATATTATTCTGGAATCATGCAGAAGTAGGTATATATATCCAGTGGGATACAACAGGTCCATCGTGCAATACGTCTGTTGGTTAAGAGTCTGTGTTTCAACTGCACGCATCAGTCGGTGATATAACCACGTCAGATAATAGGTTTATGAGGAAAATAGGTTCGCTGTGAAAACTATGTCCATGGGTATACGTCCATGTAGGAAACCTGCATCCATGGAGAGATTCAAGGTCGACGGAAAAATTGGTCCATGGGGAGAAAATACATCAGTGGGGAAAATTAGTTCATGGGAAAATAGGTTTACGTAGAAAAGTAGGCGTCTTAAAAAAAAAAAAAAAAGTCATTAAGCAATATAGGTCCATGGGCGATTATGCACCGAGTGGTGAAATGTCCATTGATAAATATATTCATAGGGTGAAAATAGGTCCATAGGGGCATGCACTTACTGTAAACATACATAGAGCTATTTAAAATAAATAGGACTTAAAATATCCAACTTTTAACAGCGACCGTTGCCTGGAATTAGGCTTACCACTGCACACCTTGGACCAAACCCTATTACCACTTCGTCATCCAGCTATTATATTTCATAATTTACCTTCATTTAGTCATAAGCCAACCGAAACGAAAGGAAAAATCCCTGGGTAACTGTGCTGAGCACCTCATTTCTCCTCCTCATTCCTCGAAATTTCACAGGCATTCACTACTCTCTCTCTCTCCTGGTAACAAATGAATGCTTCGAACTTGTTCACGCTGTGTTCGCTGGTTCAAACCTACAGGAAATCGTGGAGTGGAGTCAAATATACATATCTGTCACTTGCTTGGCTCTATACGAGAAAAAGTTATTAAATAATCAGTGTGACATATTCCTGTTATCAGAGTCAAACCTTCAGAGTAAATATTACTATTGCTTTATCCACTAGTACAAGCCGAAAGCTGAAGGGATACTTTTCGGCAGAATTGCATCGAAGGCAACCTCTGTGCTCGTGAATGCGACGTTGCCACATATACGGGTTGGCTGGACGAGGGTGGCTAAGAACTCCTGTCCGCTAGGTTAGGCGAGTCCCTTCCACCATCGCTGACCAAACAAACTGACACAGCGGAACATAGCAAAAAACAACGGACAAACGGATTTCACTTGAAACGTTTACTTACTCCCCCAGAAATAGTCAGAAGAATATAACAGACTACAGTAAAAGTCCTTTAATCCAACACCCGATGGTCCGGAAATCCCGATGGTTCAGACTTTTCAACCCAAGGTCATTTTTAGCTTTTTCGGATACGAAATTGAGATAAAATACGAAAAAAATTGAGAACTATCGAAAAATGGCCAAAAGCAGTGCGCTGAACTATGCAATTCTGCACCCAAAACTTAGTCAACAACCCGCGCCGACATTCGGGAGGTTCCCAATCCTCCCAACTGTATGTTTACCCAGCTGATTGTGCGTGTTGTACGTTCCATGCGTTGTCTACCAAATTTGCTTGTTCTTTTTTTCAGTATTTCACTAGAATGGCTCCTACTACACCACCTACTACTGGTGAGAAGAGGAAGCATGTTATTAATTACTATTAGTAAGAAATTAGAAATAATACAACAGCTGGAGAAGGATGCACTGGTGAAGGACTTAATGCGGGAGTTTAATGTAGGCTGGTCAACCATTTATGGCTGTAAAAATAAAGCCAAGGAACTGAGGGAATATGTCACAAGCAGACAGTCTATGAAGGGATGTGAGAAAAGGAAAACTCATAAGAAACCAGCACTGGCACAGTTAGACACAGTTCTTTATAAGTGGTTTTGTGGAAAACGATGTGAGGGCAAGCCTATCAATGGGTTAATGATTATTGAAAAGGCCAAACAATTCTGTTAGGAAATGAAGATCGACACTGATGTGAAGTTTTCTGATGGGTGGCTTAGAAACTTTAAGACTCTTCAAGGGATAAGGGTAGTGGATGTGTCAGTGGAGAAGAGGTCTGCTGATGAGACTGCTGCAAAGGAGTACAGTACCATATTTTGTCAGCTTGTTAAGGAACACAGTCTCACTATTTACTATTATTTTTGTTTTTTTTAACATTTTCTGGTATCTGTCTGATAATCCGGAAAATCTGATAATCCGGACAGTCTGTGGGCTGCTGCAGTCTGGATTAAAGGGCTCGTATGGTATCAGGAAGAAGAACTAATTTGGTAAGGCTTCTGCTGCTTCAAATAAAGCGTGTGTGTACCTGGCAGACTTACTGGGTAGCAAGTTGAATCTTGGTTAAGTTAGGGTAGGTCAAATTTCTTGGTTAGGTTAAAATGTAGCTAAGGTTAGTAAGAGGTAGCTAGCAAAAGGTGACGGGGACATATGTTGGAGTAAGTGTCCGCTGTTACTCTCGAGAAACAGTTGATACAGCAGAAGGAACATGGCTAAAAACATTAGGGAAAGTAGTCTAATGTAACACATTCTTTTACCACCCCAAAAATAACCAGAAAACTTTCAATCTGGAAGAAGAAGTGAATTGGTAAGGTGCTTCTGCTGCTTAAAGTAAAACTTATTTTTTACCCTGGGAATTATTTCACATGTAGACTGTCAGATGTTGACTTTTTTTCTTTATTAAGCAAATCATGAGAACAGTACAGTAATATCCTGCTATATGAATCCCCTTTATGCAATACCTCGCCACTGTGATGTAAAACAATTAACACCCTTCCTTGCCTATCAGTGGCCAGTCCCTGGTTATCCGATGAGAATTGTTTGTTGATTTTAACTGATTTTTATTTTTTTCAGATTCTGATGATATTTTAGACTTAATATTTGTATTTAGGTTGAATTGTAAACTGTTTTTAGACTTTAATGTGTTTTAGACATAGATGGGGTGAACATTGTCATTATGAGGTACAATTTACTAAGTTTGATTTGTTTTTTCAGACTTTTATGATTTTCAGATTTTATTTTTGGGTTTAAGTGAGTTAGTTTAGCTTGTTTTAAAGCTGTCTGGGGTTTTAGGTAAGCTAGAAACTAGTTTTTGGACTCATTTGGGTGGGTTTTGGACTTGGTTGGGGGGAGATCCCAAGGCTCTCAAATGCATCCCTATACAGTCCGCGCAAATGAAAGTGGCGTGACTTGCCGTGGATGTAAAAAAAACAAATACAAGTACCGGTAGGAAGAAAATACAGAAAATGAGCACTTACCACGTTCTAGTAGCATGTAGGCATCCCCCTACGCTTAATGCATTCATCGAGGTGGTTAGGAAGAGAACTGGCGAGGTTTTGTAGTGTGGCAGGGTCAATTTCCTTCCATACCCTCATTATTGCTGTCTTGAGCCAGGCTACCGATGAAGTATCTGCTTCTCGTAGTTTTCGTTTTAGAATGGCCCAAAGGTTTTCTATGGGATTTAAATCAGGTGTTACCTGGCCAATCACTGAAGAATGGAAAGTCACAGTCTGTAAGCCATTGAGTCACTCCCTTGGCAGTGTGGCAGGGTGGACCGTCCTACATGAAAAAGTTTGCCTCGCTCTTGTCAAAGGAATCTGGCAGATGTTCACACAGGAGCTCCAGGTAATTGTTTTTGTTCATAATCACATTATCAGGAAGGAATACTAAGTCACCAACACCATGAAATGAAAATCATCCCCATATCATCGCTTTGTCTGGGAATTTCACGACACCCCTGGTGTTCTTGGGGTTAACGGGGTCGCTGCCTCGAGGCTGGGACACCCTGCCAGACGTGTTGCCAGTCACACAGAACACTGCCTCATCACTCCAGAGCACACTACGCCACTTGACATCATCCCATTGTGTGTATTTCTCGGCAAAAATCACTCTGTTCTTCCTTTGACGTACCGTCAGCTCTGATTTTGGCACTGGCCGGTACAACTGGTACTTCAGATCGTCATGGATATAATGTTGCACTGTACGTAAACTAACAGTACCAAGTAAGTTGGGATTGTTTTCTTTTATTTGTTTTGCTGAAAGACGTGGATTAATCTCTAGTTGACATCTGATAACATTTAAAGTCCGTTGGTTAATTTTTTTTTTTCCTTTGTCAGGATGTTCTTTGTGCCGTGGTAATGAGACACCGTCACCATCCAGAAATCTCTTTATCCAGCGCTGCACAGTTCTCAGTTTAATCTATCTATCTATCTATTGCCAGACGCCTCAATCCCGTTTGGGGTGGCCACAAACAAATCGCCTCCAAGTCGCCCTGTCCCCCGCCATCTCACTGCTCTGCTCCCAACTCACACCCCCCTCTCTCATATACCTCTCGACCCCATCCCATCATCTCATCCTCGGCCTCCCCCTCCCTCTTCCCCCCTCCACCTCACTCACATACACTCTCTTCATCAGTCTTTCACCCTCCATCCTCTCCACATGGCCAAACCACCTCAATGTGTTCCTCATAACGCTTCCTATCACATCCACATCCACACCACAACGCTCCTTTATATCCTCATTCGTCAGCCTGTCTCTCCATGTGACTCCACAGGCTCCTCTTAAATAACTCATTTCCACTGCTCTCACTCTTGACTTGTGTCCTTCCAACAACGTCCAAGCTTCACTTCCGTACGTTAGAGTTGGTATCACAATACTGTCATGTAGTAACTTTTTCACTTCCATGCTCACTTCCCTGTTTCTTATCACTGCTTTCAAAGAACCAGCAACCTTTCTTCCCTGCTGTACCCTTTCACGCACTTCACCCTCCAAACCTCCATCCTTACTCATCACACTACCCAAGTACTTAAACGTACTCACATTTTCCAATTCCTCACCATCCGGCCTCGCTGTACATTTACTGACTTCACCTCTCTCAAAGACCATCACTTTACTCTTCCCTACATTCACCTTTAGATTCCGTTTCTTACACACACTCCCAAACTTATCCACCAAGCCTTGCAGCTCCCCTTCGTCTTCACTCAACAACACAGTATCATCTGCAAACAACAGTACAGGGAGTTTCCAAACACTATCTTCTCTCACCAGGGCCACTCCAACATCCACTACCCTACCTTGTACCTCTTTTATTACCCCATCCATGTAAAGATTGAACAATCATGGAGACATGACACATCCCTGTTTCAACCCAACTTTCAAAGAGAAAAATTCACTTAGTTCACCATCCACACGCACTGCAGCCTTCGCACCATCGTACATACTCTTCACAGCATTCAACAACTTCCCATCTACTCCATATATTCTTAACACTTTCCACAATCCTTGTCTATCCACCCTGTCATATGCTTTCTCCAAATCCATGAAAGCCGCATACAACTTCTTTCCCTTCTCTAGAAACTTTTCCACTAAACATCTAAGAATGAATATCTGATCTCACAACCTCTTCCCTTCCTAAAGCCTCCCTGTTCTTCTCCAACTAATTTCTCTGTTCTTTCTCTAACTCTGTCAATAAGTATCCTACCATACACTTTTCCTGTTATACTAAGAAGACAAATGCCCCTATGATTACCACACACTTCTTTTTCCCATTTTCCTTTGTACAAGGGAATAATTATACCTGACTTCCAATCCTCCGGGACTCTACCTTCCTCCCAGGCCAATCTGCACATCTTCCACATCCATTCTACTGCTATCTCTCCCCCATGCTTCAGCATTTCACCACACACTCCATCAATTCCTGGGGCTTTCCCCAATGTAACTTTCTTCATTGCTTCCACAACTTCTGTCCTACTGATTTCTTCCTGTCTTCTCACCTCCCTCCTTCTCCCAGCCATTCCCCAGCCACTTATACTCGCATTACTTCCATCCTCTATGTTCAACAATTCCTTAAAGTGTTCTCTCCATCTGCTCACTTTTTCTCCCTTCTCCACTAGTAATCTACCATTTTTATCTTTCACTCCTCTGCTAACTTCACTTCCACCCTGTCTTACTCTTTTCACCTCTTTCCAGAACATTTTCTTACAGTCCCTCCACTTTACACTCAAATTCCTTCCAAATTCCTCATCCACTCTCTTCTTACTCTCTCTTACTAATCTTTTCACCTCTCTCTTTCTTTCTACATATAACTCTCTCTTCCGCCTCTCAACTCCTTCCACGCCCCTATTTCTCATCCATTCATTGTATGCTTTCTTCTTTTGTGCCACAGCCTGTCTCACCTCTTCAGTCCACCACGCTGTTCCTTTCACTTTCAATTTGCGGTCTCACAGACATTTTTGTTGGAGGAGGTATGTAAAGATAGGCGAGACAAAAAAAAAAAAATAACATACGAAAATCAATCTCTCATCTTAAATGTCGAGACCAACTGCCTAGCCTCGGCCTCCTACGCTCCTCATGGGACAATGTTGGATTGGATGATGGATGAATGGATGGAAAATCGATCGCTTTCCACTGCACTAACCTCCTCATATGACTTGCTGACACACACTGTCGTCAAAGTCAACAGTTAAAAAGGGTGCATTCTGGTTGCCAGATGCATGAGAAACATATCACAGGTAACGGTTGAACCAGTGAGGAGAGTGATTTGAAATACAGTGAGAGACGATGCATCATCTCCGTGTCATAAATTTATCGCTGCGTTGCGCCACTTTCATTTGCGTGGTCTGTACAGTACTGTACTTTTTGTGTTTGAACGTCCCCGGTAACTGATACCCCGGCTCAGTAATGGGTTTTCCCAAATGCACCTCATTGTTATAATTTGGACCTACTGTACTGTACCATTCCACTACGCAGTCTTCACAAATACTGTTCCACTATGCAGTCTTCACAAGTAGTAATACGTTTGGCTTGTATAATGCTCATAAATAGTTTGAACAGAACAGTCTTTGACTGTAACCACGGCATCACAGTAATATGTGGAATTCCATGGAAGTACGGCCAACCATCCAAAAATTGTGAAATGGATCTACAATTTTCAGAAAGTCCTGTGGCCTAGATCACATGTTTTTCTATCTATCTATCTATAGTCCGACGCCCTAATCCCGCAAAGGGTGGCCGCAGACAAGGCGCCTCCAAGTCGCTCTGTCACCCACCATTTGACTACCCTCCCCCCAGCTCACCCCCCCTCCCTCATATACCTCTCAACTCCATCCTTCCACCTCATCCTCGGTCTACCCCTCCCTCCACCTCACCTACATACACCCTCTTAGTCAGTCTTTCATTCTCCATTCTCTCCACATGTCCAAACCATCTCAGTGTATTTCTCCTAATCTACCCCACAATGCTCCTTCACTTCTTCATTCGTCAACCTGTCCTTCCATGTCACTCCACATGCTCCTCTCAAGTAACTCATTTTCACTGCTCTCACTCTTGACTTGTTCCCCTCTTGCAAGGTCCACGTCTCGCTTCCATACGTCAGGGTAGGGATCACAATATTATCATGCAGTGACTTCTTAACTTCCATACTCACCTCCCTATTTCTCATCATTGCTTTCAGTGAACCAACAACCTTCCTTCCCTGCTGTACCCTTTCATGCACTTCATCCCCCAAAGTTCCATCCTTACTCATCACACTACCCAAGTACAGTACTTGAATGCACTCACATTCTCCATATCCTCGCCATCCAACGTCACTGTACATTCTGTGACTTCATTCCTCTCAAACACCATAACTTTACTTTTGTTTACATTAACTTTCAGCTTCCTTCTCCTCCACACTGTCCCAAACTCATTCACCAAACCTTGCAACTCCCATTCATCTTCACTCAACAATACTGTATCATCAGCAAACAGCAACACCGGAATCTTCCAAATCTCGCCCTCATTCATTAGAGCCATCCCCACATTCACTGCCCTACCTTGCACCTCCTCTACAACCCCATCCATGTATATATTAAACAGCCATGGAGACATCACACAACCCTGTTTCAGTCCCACATTGAGTTCAAAGAACTCACTCAGCTCACCATCCACTCGCACCGTAGCCCTAGCTCCTTCGTACATACTCAACAGTTTCCCCTCCACTCCATATATTCTTAATACCTTCCACATACCTTGCCTATCTATTCTGTCATAAGCTTTCTCTGAGTCCATGAAGGCAGCATACACTTTCCCTTCTCTAAATACTTCTCTGCTAAACATCTTAGAACAAATATCTGATCTACACACCCTTTTCCCTTCCTAAATCCCCCTTGTTCTTCTCCAACTAGCTCCTCTGTCATGTGCCTAACCCTATCAATGAGTATTCTACCATATATTTTACCAGTCACACTAAGAAGGCAAATACCCCTATGGTTACCACATACTTCTCTCTCCCCTTTTCCTTTGCATAAAGGAACAATTATACCTGATTTCCAGTCCTCTGGAACCCTTCCCTCTTCCCAAGCCAATCTACACAACTTCCATATCCACTCCACAACAGTCTCACCCCCATACCTCAGCATTTCACCACACACTTCATCAATTCCTAGGGCCTTTCCCAACTTGATCTTCTTCATTGCTTCCACTACTTCCACCCTGCTGATCTCTTCCTCCCTCCTCTCATCTCTTCTTCTCCCAGTCATTCCCCAACCACTTATACTCGCACTGCTCTCACTTTCTACGTTCAACAAATCCTCAGAGTGCTTCTTTCATCTCCTCAATTTCTCCCTCTTCTCCACCAGCAATCTATTATTCCTATCTTTCACTCCCCTACTCTTTCCCCTTTCACACGGCCTTACTTCTTTACCTCCTTCCAAAACAATTTCTTACTCTTCCTCCATTTCACACTCAGATTCCTCCCAAACTCTTCATCCACTTTCTTCTTGCTCTCCTTCACCAGTCTCTTCACCTCCCTTCTCCTGCTCACATATACCTCTCTCTTCTCTCTCTCATCTTCTCCTCTACCTCTACTCGCTAACCATTCACTATATGCCTTCTTCTTTTGTTCCACAGCTCGTTTCACCTCATCATTCCACCATGCTGTCCCTTGTACACCCTTGCATCTCCTCCTCACTCCACAAACCACCTCACACGCTGCGCCTATCTCTTCCGTGAATATCTTACATAAGTCTTCCACCCCTTCCATCTGCTCTAGCTCATATCTTCCCAATCTTTCTTCCACTATGCTCTTATACTCTGCCATTTTCTCACTATCTTGCAAAATCTCCACTCTTCTCACAGGAGCTGCTTCCTCCTGTCTTCCCCTTCGTCTCCTCAACCATTTTCTTTGCAGCTTTATCTTGGCCATCACTAAGTGATGGTCAAAGATTCCATTCCCCCATCCTCTCCATGCTCTTGCATCCAACACTTGTCTTCTCATTCGCTTATCCAAACACACGTAGTCTATCATTGCCTTTCGTTCAACAAGTTCACCATCCATCCTCCTCATTACTCTCCATGTATACCGGTGGATCATCTTATGCCAAAAGTAGGTGTTGGCTATTGCCAACCCCTTACCAGCACAGATGTCCACCAAAGCACTACCATTCCCATCTACTTCAGCTGGCACACCCCACTGACCAACCACTCCATCCACTCGTACGTTCCCAACTTTGCCATTCATGTCTCCAATCAAAAGCACTCTCTCTCTCTCCTCTCAGATTTGTCCATACATGCTTCTACTCTCGCCCAAAACTCATCTTTCACTCTTGCCACTTGGTCCTCTGTCGGAGCATACACACATACAATCGCCCACGGTTGTATACCTACTTTCATCCTCACCCATACAGTCCTTGCACCCACTGTTCCATACTCTCTTATATTCTCCTTCCACTTCTTAATTATCATCAAACATACTCCCTCTCTTGCCCTCTCATTCTCAGTACCTCCCGCACATATACCTAAACCATATTCCCAGTCTCTCGCCCTTTCACATTGCCATTTAGTTTCAGTCAGTCCACATATATCCACTTTTGCATCCTTAAGCATCTGAACAATCTCTCTCTCTCTCACTTCATCATTCACTCCTCTCACATTCCATGTTCCCACCCTCAGAATGTCCTTTGTCCGTTCCGAAGTCGTCAACATGTGGTCTGTCCTGGTCTGAGGCACTTTATTTGCTTGTTTAGTTAGTTCTTTTTATGGGGTGGGGCACTAACCCACCACCAACCCTTTTGGTCGCCTCGTACGACAAGCAGGGATACTGGGGGTGTATTCTTGAGACCCCCCTACCCCCAGGGAAGGTAATGACGAACGTGTCAAATCAGTGTTTTGAGATAAACAGTGTTAAAAATTTGTTTCATTGTAGCTCATTAACAGTAGCCTGATTTCAGTAAACAATGTCTCAAAAAACAGAGCTGGTAAAATACTTTAAGACACATGAGAATAAAATACAAAATATATGATAGATCATGTTATAATGCTGTTCAGTTATTAACCCCATACCATTCTACCCCTGTGGAAAAAAGAAAAAAAACTAATTTGAAAATAACCAAAAATATGAAAAGGACAATCTCCAACCCATGTACAGTAGTGGTCTATCTATCTATCTATCTATTGCCAGACGCCTCAATCCCGTTTGGGGTGGCCACAAACAAATCGCCTCCAAGTCGCCCTGTCCCCCGCCATTTCACTACCCTGCTCCCAACTCACACCCCCCTCTCTCATATACCTCTCCACCCCATCCCTCCATCTCATCCTCGGTCTCCCCCTCCCTCTTCCACCCTCCACCTCACTCACATACACTCTCTTCGTCAGTCTTTCACCCTCCATCCTCTCCACATGGTGGATGTATTTAAGTGCTGTGGGGTGTGTGAGGATAACAGTAGTCTAGTGTATTGTCGGTCTACTGCCTTCTGTTCATCACTAACTTGTTTTTGATTAGGGCCAGTGCCTTGCTTGTCAGTTTCCACTGATCCAGCTACAGTCACTTTGTCGAGTACTGAACAAACTCTATGCTCATCTAAACCATGAACACTGATTGACAAACATCATAAGTCACATTAGCATACCGGTACTCAACACAATAACTAATCGTACATGACTTGCCTGTTTTATGGCCCTTTACATGAGGCTGCTTCATAGCAACACTTTTCACATGACTGGCAAAGTAACTGGTCTGTTTGGTATAATCACTCATTGCCTAAAAAGCTGTAACTAGATCATTTACTTCATTCATTGCCCAAGTTGTTGAAGCAGCTGAGCCACACTTCCAAGAAGGACCAGTTTTCCTAGCTGGCTTTTCCTTTTTTATGCTATAACTCATGTATTCATCCCCAGCATTTTGTTTTTGCTTGCCAACTGCATGTTTCCAAAAAGATGGATTACGTTTTCACTTCATGTTTTCACTTCTGCGTATGCTCAGGGACTTCCTGCTTGTTATCACTATGTTAGTCACTCATGTTGCAATGTAAATCACTGTAAATCCGAGGTGAAAATAATGTAATAAATCAAAAGCACATGTGTGTGGCTTACAGTGTAAACAGAACTGGGAAGGGCAGGATCTGACCACACCCATGAGCCAACACACCCACAAAACACAGCTGCTGATTGGCTGTGAGTGTGACGTCATCATGAGACCCACTGCTCATTGGTGGCCTGGAGGAGTGCTTGCTGACATGTTTATCTTTCTTCCACTACACCTTTCCTTGGGAGAGACACACAGGCCACGAGTACCAACCTGCAGCATGTTGGGACAAGAATCCCCTTTGTTGTATAGGACTTTCGACCATGTTGTAAAGACGAACATGCTTTTGAAAACGTTTCCACTGGATAGAAAAATGGTAGACGAGTGTGTTGCGACCTAAAGCTTAATTTTAGATGTTTGGTACGTTTGTCGTTATTCGACTAAATGCCACAAATACAGTTTGGTCATGCAATACAGTAGGGTTGCGTCAAGTGAAAAGCTGTTGCATAATGATTTACTGTACAGTAATCACTCTGATATCTGGACGCCCAATAACCGAACATCCCCACTACCCGGACCTAATCGTCCTGGGATCCAACATTGCCAAAATGGTCTGAAAACCCCAAAAAATTTGAAAAAAAAAAAGATTTTTTCCCGTCCGTAATTTGAACTTGCCGCGCACGCCGCAGGAGAGCATTGTTTTGGCGTGTCATTCCTCCGACATCCGATAGAGCGCCGCTGCATCCTCCCCACTTCCCGCCTGTCTCTCACCGCGAGTGTACGCTCCTCGTAATGGCTGCCCACGTGATCGCTTTTGTGGTGGTGCCCTACCTGCTGCAGGGCCTCCTGCTGCTCTCGGGCCTCCTCTAAGTGTGTGTGATGATGGCCCCGCCACCTGAGAAAAGGAAGAGAGTGGTGTTGACTCTGGAGAAGAAGAGGGAGATATTGGAGAAAGTGGATGCGGGTTGGTCTTCTTCCCGCATTCTTCACGAGTACAACCTGGCCCGGTCTACTTTGTTCGATATCAAGAGGTCCCGAGACAAACTCATGCAGTACACGGCTGACTTCTCGTCGAGAAGCAAACGCAACGTGGAAAGGAAGGTTATGTTTATCCCCAAGTTTGCAGAAATCGACCGATCCACGTTGATTTGGTATCGACAGCAACGTGCTGCTGGTGTGATGGTACTTGGAACGGAGCTGAAGGCTGCTGCTGAGAAGTTCGCCAGGCTTCACGACGCCCTAGACTTCAAGGCATCCGAGGGTTGGCTCTTCGCGTTCAAGTTGCGACATGGCCTTACCAGCCGTAAAGCACATGGCGAAGCATTGGACGCTAACGAGGATGGAGTTGACGAGTTTCGGCACAAGGTGAAAGGCTTGATCGACAGGGAGGGCCTAACTCTCGGTCAAGTCTACAATGCTGACGAAACTGGCCTATTCTATCGCTCGCAGCCAATGAACACTCTAGCTGAGGAGACGGAGAAGCGTGTACCTGGCCGCAAGCTTTCCAAGGAACGGATATCTGCTTTGTGTTGTGCCAGTGCTAACGGCATGCACCGGCTTAAGCCCGTTGTTGTTGGCCCTGCAAAGCAGCCTCGGTGCCTTCGTGGGGTGATGGATGTCCTTCCTGTCGTCTGGTACCATTCTTTGAAGGCATGGTTCACAGCTGTGATCTTCAAAGACTGGTTTCAGCGTCACTTCGTCAAGGAGGTCATCCATTACCAGACGAAGACACTGGGAATCCCGCGCGACCAGGTAAAGGCTTTCCTTCTACTCGACAATGCACCTGCCCACCCGTGCG
The DNA here is from genome assembly GCF_032717465.1 of Coenobita brevimanus. Lineage (NCBI taxonomy): Eukaryota > Metazoa > Arthropoda > Malacostraca > Decapoda > Coenobitidae > Coenobita > Coenobita brevimanus. Next base: position 17,134,682 of record NC_136973.1, read on the forward strand.
ACAAGGACTTGGTTGCTGAAAATGGCCGTATTAGGTGCATGTTTCTGCCACCTAATACGACTGCCCTCATTCAACCAATGGACCAAGGAGTGATCGTGGCAACAAAGCGCCTATACCGTCGGAAGTTCCTGGACGAGGTGATGGTTGTTCTTGAGGACGAGGACGAGCGCAGGGAGGGACGGGACACATGAGGCAAGTGGACTTTGGAAAACCTTCGCTGCTACAACATCAAGTGTGCGCTGTACAACTGGGCTAGTGCATGGAAGGAAGTCCCTGTGAAAACTCTTGAAATTTTTTTTTTTTTTTTTTTTTTTATAAATAACAGAACAGAGGAAGGAAAAACAAATGAGTAAAAAAAATAATCCATACACCAGATTACTGGTGTCCTCTGTTCATAAAATATCTGTAACAGTTAGACTTGAACAGTTGTGGGTTGAAATTTGGAGGAAAACAACTCTGGGGAAGCGAGTTCCAGAGAGATGCAGTTTGGGGAATGAAAGAATTCTGATAGGCAGAAGTTCTGCAATATGGTTGAGTGACATTCCAGTCATGAGCGCTACCAGATGCCCGTGTAGCACGAGGGAAGGCATGGAGAGGTGGCACCATGGACGCAACTTCGTCTGAGCATTTGCCAAAAAAATATCTGTAAAATAATGCAAGGGAGGCAACATTCCTTCTTACTTGCAGGGGAGGTAGTTTATATGTAATGGCAGGATTGTTAATGATTCTAACAGCTTTATTCTGAATTTTGTCCAGTTGTCTTAATGCAACCTTTCCACAACCATTCCACAAGGGTGAGCAATATTCAAGCTGAGAGCGCACATGACTCTTATAAATTATAGCTAACTGCTCATTGGCGAAGAAGTTACGGACTCTGTACAATAATCCAAGTTTCTTAGAGGCGGTTTTAGCAAGTGATCTGACGTGAGAGGTCCAGCTGAGGGCACTGTTAAGTGAGACACCAAGAATTTCAATACTTTTGGAGATGGGAATATTAGTAGCACTGCAGGTAATGTACGAATCTGGCAATATCTGTCTATTAGTAAACTGTATATATGTAGTTTTACTAGCATTAAAAGAGACAAGGTTGTTTTGTCCCCATTCACTGATTGTAGATAGATCTTGATTTATGGAGACGGCTGTACTGAGTTGAGAGGTAGAGATATTAGACTTTGTAAATGGATGTCTGAGTGTGAATGAACTATGTAGTGTTGAGTCATCTGCATATGAGTGAATGGGATTGTGAGTGACAGATAAGAGATCATTAATATGACCCGGAAATAGGGTTGGCGCCAGAACTGATCCCTGCGGCACGCCGGCGTTAATTGAGTGGAAATTCGAATATACATCATCTACTTTTACTCTTATTTTCCTGTCACTAAGATAAGAAGAAATCAAAGGAACAAAAGACGTTAGTCCATAGCAAGGGAGTTTGGACAGCAGGGAACGGTGCCATACTCTGTCGAAAGCTTTAGAGATATCAAGAGCTACTGCATGAGTTTCTCCAAAAAGATCAATTGATTGATGGATGGTATGAGTTAAGAGATTGAGTATGTCAATGGTGGATCTTTCGTGGCGAAAACCGTATTGTCTATCACTAATTAAGTTGTTGGATTCAAGATGTTTAACAATATGCTTATTAATTAAAGTTTCAAATACCTTACCAAGAGAAGCTGTGACAGCTATTGGTCTGTAATTGGAGGGGTCAGACGAACTTCCTTTCTTCGGAACTTGGTGGATATTGGCTTCTTTCCATAAATTTGGGAATAAAGAAGTTCATATGCATAGTCTGAATAATTTAGCTAGGACAGAGGCAAGTTCAGGGGAACACTTTTTCAAAACAATTGGCAGAATTCCATCTGGGCCTGGAGCTTTGTTGGTAGGTAAATTGTCTAGGATGGATTTTACGTATCTTGTCTGTATTTTAAGTGGGGCAATTTCAGGAGAATCAAGTTCCAGTACTGAGACATTCTGGCTGGTATCATCTATGGTAGAGTTTCTGGCAAAGGTACTAGCAAAGATATCTGCTTTCCCACGTGGGTCATTTGTAATATTGCCATCTGAAGATTTTAGTGGGGGAATGGAAGATGACTTGTTAAAGTTATTATTGAAAGAATTAAGAGTTGACCAGAATATTCTATTGTCATTAGGGTTGTTAAGCACTTTTGATGCTTGCTTTTGAAGAAAGTTTGATTTAGATAGATTTAATACAGCTTTTGCATGATTTCTAGCAATTTTAAATTGGGAGAGTGATTCAGATGTTTTCGATTTTAAGTAAGAGTTATATGCTAATGACTTTTGGGCTGTTGCTCTGGCACAATTGCCATCAAACCATTTTGGAGAGTTTGATTTTTTAGTGAATTGTTGACTTGGTATGAATAAATCCATACCAGCTAGTATTAAGGCGCAAATGTGGGACTGGGTAGAATTGGGATCACTAGAGAAGAAAGACTGCCATGGAACATCAGCAAGATAATTTCTAAATCCATCCCAGTCTGCCCTGTCAAAGTGCCATCGGGTGACCCTGACAGGTTCAGAATGGGGAGGTGTAGGATGGTTAACTAATGAGGCATTGATGAGATTGTGGTCAGAGGATCCAAGTGGTGACAGTACCTCTATCCTGTATTGATCTGGATTATTTGTCAAGAATAAATCCAAGAGATGGGCATTATGGTCAGGATTATCAGGTATTCTGGTTGGTTGCTTTACCAACTGGGTGAGATTAAACGATTCCGCAAACAGCTCGCATTCTAGACCAGCGTCGTCAGTCCGGGCAGAATGCAATAACCATTCAACATTGTGTATGTTAAAATCACCCAAAATGGTAATTTCATTGCCAAGGGCAAGATCAAGGTTACTCAACTGAGTGGATATGGAATCAAATACACTGGGTTCCGAAGAAGCATTGGGGGAACGATAAACTACACAGATATATTTGGTAATGTTTTGGCAATTTAATTTATATAATGAGTAATCAAAACTGGATGAAGTGAAGTTTAAAATAGCGTCTCGTCTGCTTCTCGGAACGGATGTGGAGTACGATTTTCTAGGGTTTGACGTGGATGACTTCCATGCACGGCTACGTACGCACGGCGACGATGTAGATGTGGACGATGTTCGTGAGTGGTTGGATGACGACGAGGCGCGATCCTGGGTATCAGACGTTGTCTGATATTGAGATCGTGTCTTCGGTTGCTGGTGTCAGTACCGAACTTGAAGATTCCGACGCTGAAGGCGACGATGATGCGGACTCCTCTCAGCAGGACACTACTCCAGCCATCCCCAAGCTGAGTGCACTCCGGGAACATCTAGAGTTTGTCCTAGACTACCTGGAACACCTGGACTGCGACAGGGAGATGGGGCCCTTGGGACTCGTGGAGGAAGTGCGTGCTTTCAGGCAGCGCATCATCAATCGTCAAAATCGTCGGTCATTGCGTCAATCAACCATTGACAGTTTTTTCAGGCCCGTGACCCCCGCTGTGCCCAGCCCTGGCTCCACTCCGTTGCCTCCCCAAGACAGGCCCTCATGCTCCGAGCCACAGCCCAGCACATCAGCCACGGTGGAGTCACCGCTCGACGTGAGTTTGTGGCTTTCTTCAGAGTCCTCTGCAGTGGGTACGCCATCACCACGACCCAGCGATGCACCCCTAGGTCGCCTGCCAGTGATATTCTTAGACTCTGACAGTGAATAAATAGCAAGAACTTCTCCACTAGACCACACGGGAATTTTGAGTGTTGTGCAGTGAAAAAAAACGGTGCGTTGTGTTAAGGATTTAAAGTTGTGAGAGAAAAGACTCAGTAGAAAAATAATGTAACGTAATTAGACTTGTTTGTTTTGCCTTTAGAAAATTAAAAAAAATTGGGAAAAGTTAAAGTGCAACACTAAGTTACAATGGAGCATTATTTGGACAAAAGTGAACACTGTGAAGAGAACGCACTTCTGTGTGTTATTGACTAAGTTCAGTGCAAGACTTCAGGAACAGTGTACTGCAAGTGCTTCAGGAAATCATTCTTACTGTGAGAGTCTGAGAGGAGGCGGTTATTCATCGAGGTGGCCAGGGACTTGCTGTAAGTAGCCAGAATGTTTCATACTGTACTTTTTTCCCTACTATACTTACCTCATTTCACTCTTTAATATCCTTTATTGGTGTGAATAGGGTGTTGGTAGCTATGCGTGTGCAGAAGGAGTGTGTTTTTCTGAGTTAGGCTAGGTTACGGTCCATAAGTACCAGAATGTTTATTAATGTATGAACATACTTCTAAACCCTCATTTTATGTTTCTTTTGCATTTATTTCAGTCATTTATGTGCCTTATTGGTGTGATTTGGGTCTTAAATAGGTGCTATGCATGTCCAGAGGGAGTTGTATAGGTGTTTCTGTGAGTTAGGGTCCATAAGTACAAGTCCATAAGCTGGGGCCCAATATCTGGACAAAACCAATAATCGGACCTACCTATGGCTCTATTACGTCGGATATTGGAGTGATTACTGTATAGTGTTGTTGATACAGGTTCAGTGGGGTAGTAGTAGTAGTTGTTCCCTAGACAGTCTGGCTGAACAGTCCCGAGTCCCTAAGGAAGGCCACGGCTGAGACCAGGCTTTCCCACAGAGCTCTCAGGGAGTGTATGTTGTGTTGTTGGCGTAGATGATTGTGTGCAATGCAGTCTTCCATAATGTGCTTCATAGTATGGGAAGCTGTGTTACATTCTGGACAGTCATCAGCGACGGAGTCATCCAGCCTCTTCTGATAACTCAAGAGGGCTGGATGATGCCCGCATCTCAGCCTGGCCAGGTGGACCCTGTCCTCACGAGGGAGGTAGGATTCAGAAGGGTGGATATCAGGAGGCCGTGCATGGAGCTGTGTGTTGTCTTTGAGTGACTGCATGGAGTGGAGAGTGATTTGAGTATGGATGTGCTTCTGGAAGCTGGTCTGAGGTGGGCAAGGGGGGAGGGATGGCTGTATTTGGTATGATATCGTGTGCTGGTTTTGATGTTCCTTGGTGTGTGTGGATGTGCTGCCATGTAGTGTAGTGGATGGTGTGGGTTTGTGGAGGCTGGAGTGAGAATTTGGGTGCCTCTCATGTCTAGATGATCCTTGACTTTGGGGACTTTGATTTCTTGGTGTAGGTGGTCTATGGGTATAGTAGCTGTGCAGCCCGTGATTATTTTTAGTGCCTTGTTGTTGTAGTGTGTTTTAGTGAGGTTAGAAGCCTAAGCAGGGCTTGCATAATTCATCACTGAACGTATTTGGTGTTTGTTTACTGTGGTGGTGGTTTCTTTGTTGTGTCCAAATGTTGTATGGGCAAGTGACCTCAGTGCATTAAGTCTTCGTGTTAACTGATCTTTAATATTTGTGATGTGTTGTTTGAATGACATTGATGTATGTTACACCAAGGATTTTGTGTGTGTGTGTGTGTGTGTGTGTGTGTGTGTGTGTGTGTGTGTGTGTGGTTGGGGAGTGTTGTTTATGGTGAAGTGTAGAGTGTGACAATGTTCTGCTGTCCAGTTTGTGAGAAGGGTCACTGTAGAATTGATTGGGGCTATTTTGAGCCTGTTTGTGGTGAACCATTCGTGTAGTGTGTTGAGGTAAGGTTGGAGGATGTGTGCAGCTGTGTTTGCATTTTGGTGTGTACATGTAAGTGTTAAGTTGTGCGCATAGGAAGCTGTGTGTATTTGTGATGTGTGGGGCGTGGGTATGTCGTGCATGTATAGGTTAAAGAGACTAGGGGACAAAACAGATCCTTGGAGGACGCCATTTGTGAAGTTTCTGATGTTCGAAGATTGACCGGCAAATGTTACATGTGCACATCTGCCTGCTAAATAGCTTGTCAGCCATCTTTTTGTGTTAGTGTGCATGTTTGTGTTGAATATTTTGTTTGTGAGGTTGTGGCTGGGGATGGCATCAAAAGCTTTGCTAATGTCTAGTGTGACTTGGAGTGTTCTGTGTGATGGGCTGGGTGAATTCATGCCATCTAAAACTCTGTGTAAGGTCTGTAAGAAGAGTGTTTATGGAGTGTAGCGGCCTACAACCGTGTTGTGATGGGGCTAGGGGGGTGTGAGGTGTAACTATAGTAGTGGTGCACGACTCTGAGGTTGTTATTATCGTACCCTGGCAACCTACCCGTCAACAATGCGTCTGATTTCGTGTATGAGATGCGTGTGATTCGTGTAGAATATGTTCGTGTATAAAAATATTTGTATATAACATTCGTGCTTAATAATATGATTCGTGTATAATATGATACAAAGTCAGATGCACATTTGAATGGTAGGTTGCCAGTGTATGAGAATGACAACCTCAGAGTCGTGCGCCGCGACTATAGTTGTAATACCAGTCGTTCAGTGACTTCTATTGGGTGTAGAGGAGTGTGACGGAGCTATGTGAGGAAGGTAACGTGGGGTCTTTGTTGGGTTTGGGGATAGTGATGATAATGCCATGCTTCCAGATGTTGGATACAGTGAGTCTTCGATATACGAAAGGGATAGTGACCAAAAGAAACTTTCGTAATTTGAAATTTCGTATATCGGAACGATTTTCCTCGTTGAAATATACATACTGTATAAATGGGGGATGCGTCCCAGGACCCCGTCGGACCCCCCCCCCTAAACTTAACCCCCCACTATTTTGAAGTAAGCAGTACCTGTATACAATTGTAGAGAAAGAGGTGGCCATATTCTTTCTTGTATATCTCCATTTTCTTCGTCACAGTCCCAGTGGTGGAAGCTGCAAGGCCTAAAGCACACCCAATCTCCGAGACTCCCTTCCCCTCCTCATGGGGTCTTATAATTTCCAATTTCCTTTCCAGAGTTAGAGTACGGTGCTGCTGCTTCTTTGCAGCGGGCTCCCCCAATGCTGGAGATGATGCAGGGTGCATGGGAGGCAGGGTGAAACAATACAAAAATGTGAAGAGCTGTGAAAATATCCTCACGTACAGCGAAGCCGCAAGGAGAGGAGGGACGTGGACTCAACTGAGAAGTGCGCTAAAATTTGTTTACCAGAGAGGGGTTAATTCGTTTTCTCATGGCAAGCGAGCGCGGTGCACATTTTGAATTTTTCATACAGTATTCCATAAACCCCTTCATAGCTGCCGGCCTTGATCAACACTTTACTGTTTCGGTGTCAGTGACATTGAGTTAGGGCATCGTATAAAAAACAGCGAACAATTATGGGAAGAGAACGAAGGTCACTGGAGTGTTTACACGACCCTACTCTACCATCCCAAGCAGTCAGGCGTTCTCTTTACTTCAGAAGTACTCGCTGATGTTTACATGCTTATGTTACATGTGCCCTAATTTTGAGTAAGTTTCTTTCAGCAAGAGAACATAATTTACCACTCTCAAAATAGTCAGGAAAATACAGACGACAAACTAGAGGAATATGAACTGAATTGGTAAGGTCTTTAGGCTGTATGCTTATGCGAAAGATTATGGATTGTACAATTTTGAGAGATGATATGGAACAAAAATGTTTGCTAATCAGAAGAAAAAATTACTCTTTCCTCCCACATGTTCTCGTAGGTTAGAATTCAGTTTCACATTCTTCGTTCGGCATCGCTCTTCCCAACATATTTCTGACTGACGGAGCACAGTTATTTCTGCTCCTTAAAGTTAGTGTACATTTACTGCTCATTCTTTTGTTCATTCTTACGTGTGTGTGTGAAAGAGAGAGGACAGATACAAACAATAACGTATTCCATTATTGCTTTCATAGATGCTGGCTTTGAACAACACCTTACTGTACCGGTGTCAATGACATTGAGTTAGGGTGAGCTATAAAAACTGTGAGCAATTATGAGAAGGGAACGAGGGTCACTGGTGTGTTTACACAACCCTAGTCTACCATTCCAAGCACTCAGGCATTCACAGTTCACTTCATCCCAGATGTTTTCATTGATGTTTACATGTTAATGTAACAGGCATCCTTATTTTATTAATTCTTCACGAATCATAGCAAATCACAAGATGGGTTTAGGGGAGAAAATTAAAATAATAAATAAAGCCAGGCGTGCCAGACGAGTCTTTTCACATATGTAAGAAAAAGAAATTGATTTTAGAACTTTGAAAAAATTATCCCAAGGCCAACCACGGGAACACGCAAATTTCTGAACCCACAGTTAGGGTGCAAAACATAGCCTTTATTTTAAGCAGTAAAAGCACCTTACCATATCAGTTCTTCCTGATAGTCTGTTATATTTTTCAGATTATTTCTGGGTTGGGAAATACAGTAAACGTTTCTTGTTAAATCTGTTTCCCCGTCATTTTTAGCTGTTCTGGTGTGACAACTCTTGTTATTTTGTAGAAATAATGGCGGAAGGGACTGTTCTTCCCTAAGTGTTTAACTAAACCAGACCTAACCAAGCTTGCCTGTGCCTAATAATTTAACCTAATCTAACCTCCAGTTGGGAAATTCGGAAGTGATATCCATATTTGAGCACGATGAGTTTCTTCCACTGCGCTGGAAACGATCGTAGGGGAAAGTGACGATAATAACAGGGATAAAATTTTTCAGCAAGAAAAAGTAATTTGCCGAACTGAAAGTTGTCAGAAAATTACAGAAACAAGCTGGAGGATTATGAATTGAATTGGTTAGGTCATTCTGCTGCTTCAAATGTACAATGAAAGACACAAGTATCTTCCCAAAGTCTGACTGAAGCAAGGTGGAAAAATCAAACCATTTGAAACACGCACTAGTAGAAACAGGGTTTTCATTGTATTTCGCCTGGTGTAAATTTTCTTCAGACAGAACTGGGAAGAAAATTGTGTCTTTCATTGTACATTTACCGGTAAATAAATCAGTCTAACAGTATTTGTGTTTTATTTCCGCCAGATTAATCGCGATTTCAGACTATTCAGGCATCTCTTCACATCATATAGTCTGGATAATTGGGCTATCTGTGTATATCCTTACGTATCGATTTTCGTATAAATGAGACAGATATTTTCGTATTGTGAAAATTGTCCTATATTCATCGCTTTCGTACCATCGAAAATTTGTACTTCGGGTTTTCGTATTTCGAAGGCTCACTGTATTATGTTGTGTGAGTAGCTGTAGTTCGATATGTTGGTGAGTGCTTGTATGCCTTGTGGTTCAAGGTGTTTAAGGTGTATGTTGCTTATGTTGTCTGGTCCACAGGCAGACGAGTGCTTAAGGTTGCTAATGATGTGCTTCGTCTGGTTGTAAGTGAAAGGTGCGAAGTCTGAGTCTGTGGGGAACTATCTCTTGCGTCAGATGACACGTCATTCGTCGCGATGGGGGTTTAGATGACTGACTTGTGAAAAGTGATTGATGAGAGTGTGTGCTTGTTGCTTGTTTGAAGGTATGGTGTCTGTTGTTGTGATGGCAGCATGTGATTAGGTAGTGTTGTTGTTGGAGAGTGTGATGCTGTTTAGTGTTTTGTAGAGATTGCTAGTGTTTGTTTTGTTATCAAGTGTTTGGAGATAATTATTCCAGTTTAGTGTTTGCTGCTCTGATATTTTATTGTTTATCTGAGTGTAAGAGGGAAGTCGAGGAACGATTGGGCAAATATGAATTGGAGCACATGGGGGACGTGGAAGGTGTGTGCAGGAAATTCACAGAAGAAATATGTGCAGCATGTGATGTGGTGTGTGGAATGAAGAGAAGACGGAGGGGGGTGCAAGGAACAGCATGGTGGAATGAAGAGGTGAGACAGGCTGTGGCACAAAAGAAGAAAGCATACAATGAATGGACGAGAAATAGGGGCATGGAAGAAGTTGAGAGGTGGAAGTGAGAGTTATATGTAGAAAGAAAGAGAGAGGTGAAAAGATTAGTAAGAGAGAGTAAGAAGAGAGTGGATGAGGAATTTGGTAGGAATTTGAGTGTAAAGTGGAGGGACTGTGAGATAATGTTCTGGAAAGAGGTGAAAAGAGTAAGACGGGGTGGAAGTGAAGTTAGCAGGGGAGTGAAAGATAAAAATGGTAGATTACTAGTGGAGAAGGGAGAAAAAGTGAGCAGATGGAGAGAACACTTTAAGGAATTGTTGAACATAGAGGATAGAAGTAATGCGAGTATAAGTGGCTGGGGAATGGCTGGGAGAAGGAAGGAGGTGAGAAGACAGGAAGAAATCAGTAGGACAGAAGTTGTAGAAGCAATGAAGAAAGTTAAATCAGGGAAAGCCCCAGGAATTGATGGAGTGTGTGGTGAAATGCGTAAGCATGGGGGAGAGATAGTAGTAGAATGGATGTAGAAAATGTGCAGATTGGCCTGGGAGGAAGGTAGAGTCCCGGAGGATTGGAAGTCAGGTATAATTATTCCCTTGTACAAAGGAAAAGGGGAAAAAGAAGTGTGTGGTAATCATAGGGGCATTTGTCTTCTTAGTATAATAGGAAAAGTGTATGGTAGGATACTTATTGACAGAGAAAGAACAGAGAAATTATTTGGAGAAGAACAGGGAGGCTTTAGGAAGGGAAGAGGTTGTGTAGATCAGATATTCATTCTTAGATCTTTAGTGGAAAAGTTTCTAGAGCAGGGAAAGAAGTTGTATGCGGCTTTCATGGATTTGGAGAAAGCATATGACAGGGTGGATAGACAAGGATTGTGGAAAGTATTAAGAATATATGGAGTAAATGGGAAGTTGTTGAATGTTGTGAAGAGTATGTATGATGGTGCTAAGGCTGCAGTGCATGTGGATGGTGAACTAAGTGAATTTTTCTCTTTGAAAGTTGGGTTGAAACAGGGACGTGTCATGTCTCCATGGTTGTTAAATCTTTACATGGATGGGGTAATAAAAGAGGTACAAGGTAGGGTAGTGGATGTTGGAGTGGCCCTGGTGAGCGAGGGTAGTGTTTGGTAAATCCCTGTACTGTTGTTTGCAGATGATACTGTGTAGTTGAGTGAAGACAAAGGAGAGCTGCAAGGCTTGGTGGATGAGTTTGGGAGTGTGTGTAAGAAACGGAATCTAAAGGTGAATGTAGGGAAGAGTAAAGTGATGGTCTTTGAGAAAGGTGAAGTCAGTGAATGTACATAAGTTGGATGGTGAGGAATTGAAAAATGTGAGTACGTTTAAGTACTTGGGTAGTGTGATGAGTAAGGATGGAGGTTTGGAGAGTGAAGTGCTTGAAAGGGTGCATCAGGGAAGAAAGGTTGCTGGTTCTTTGAAAGCAGTGATAAGAAGCAGGGAAGTGAGCATGGAAGTGAAAAAGTTGCTGCATGACAGTACTGTATTGTGATACCAGCTCTAACGTATGGAAGTGAAGCTTGGACGTTGCTGGAAGGACACAAGTCAAAAGTGAGAGCAGTGGAAATGAGTTATTTAACCCTTACACCGCGGGCATGTTTCCCAATGTTTTGCGTCTCCCGCGGGGTTATTCGGGCTCCGACAGACTCTCAAAAAATATTTGCCAAAAATCAGTTATTAGTCCTAGAATATTAAAATTATATATGCATATGGCACATACCTTCTGCTTTCTCCTGGGATGTTTGTTGAGCCTTCGTCGATTACCGTAGGACTTGTGGAGACCTCTGAAGTTGGGTAACGAAGTCTCCACTTTACACTTCCCGACAACCCGTAATATGATTACCACAGCCAGATATTAACACTATAAACACTACTCTATGCTTATCAAGTAGTTTGGGATTCATACTCCAAATAAAAACCACTGTGAAAGCAATGAAAATTATGAGTGCATATGACCTTCCCACTTGCGCTAGTTCGCTGTTGGTATTCTGTCATTTGTTATTCATAAAACCCTTCACACTTTATATTTCTATTACTATATAACACTTATATATATCTACAGTCTTTATCCATAAGTTTCCTTCAGTAGTATTAGTTTACTGTCACTGTAGGGATTCAATTTCTTTCAGTAAAATACGTAGCATTCACTTTCTTGTCCTGTATACTAGCATTGAGAGTGAATGTCACTTTCACCTTCACTCTCATAACTCATAGTATTCAGACATGCTTGAGTAAAACTTTCACTTTCATTACTCCTAGGGTATATACTCGTATTCTTATAATACTACTCATTTTCATTTCTATTTACGTTCTCTATTTTATTTACGTTATTTACATTTCTATTTTATTTACAGTGTTATGCACTGTCACTTGAAGTAACTTATAAGACTATTTTCCACTGTTCACGTATATTTACATTCATTACTTTCACTTGCTGTTTACACATTATTTACACATTATTTACAATTCCACTTGCACTGTTTTACTCAATAGAAAGATCGTAGTCACTCTTTTATCAATTGTCAGCCCTTTACCTCTTTCCACACGAGGTTTAGTAGGGGGTAAAGGTCACAGGGCCCTTTGCATGGGGGTGAAAAGTGCCTGAAGTTAGCAAGAGCAAACAGACGTACCTTCACATTGGAAGATAAGAGTGAACTGATGAGGGTGGGCCAGGGTGGTGGCCTACCTAGGGAAATGCATTACTGCCAATGTTAGCCTCTTGACAGCAGCTAATATATAGCGGTGAAATGATTGGCAGGAAATCTAGACAATACATTATAAATTAGGTAGTTCCAGGTGCATGTAAATATCACTTAGGCTTCTCCCTTCCCTCCTTATATGTATATTTATTACGAAAATAGATTATACGGAATATTTCAAGGGGAAATAAACAGCCAAAATTAGCGAACGAGTGCACGTGAGGTGTTGTCAGGTGATAATTAACCAATTCCAGGTGTATGGCACTCTCACTTACCTTATTTCTTTCTTGTATATATTATTTGGTATAAGAATAGGGCATAGGGCTTATTTCAATGGATGAAATCAGTGAAAAATTCCAGGGAAGATTTACTTAGCGTAGCACGGCCGGGCAGGCGAGAGGATAGGGTAATGGAGGGGGGGGTAGGGAGGGGAGTCAAGAACGGGGAGAAATGGCTAAATTGTCAACAACGGATGGGAGTACAGATGAGATTAGGAGTGCTGACTAGTGTTGGACATTGGCAGTACTGATAGATGATACAAGGCACCACTTGAAAGCCCGGTAGAATTCAAAATAACACAGAATCACAAAAGTTACACCCCGCGGTATGATCCCTTGCTCCCAAGCGTCACGAAAGTGACGCCCCGCGGTTAAGGGGTTAAGAGGAGCCTGTGGAATCACATGGAGAGACAGGCTGACAAATGAGGATATAAAGGAGCGTTGTGGTGTGGATGTGATAGGAAGCTTTAGGAGGAATACACTGAGGTGGTTTGGCCATGTGGAGAGGATGGAGGGTGAAAGACTGATGAAGAGAGTGTATGTGAGTGAGGTGGAGGAGGGAAGAGGGAGGGGGAATCCAAGGATGAGATGGAGGGATGGGGTGGAGAGATATATGAGAGAGGGGGGTGTGAGTTGGAAGCAGGGCAGTGAAATGGCGAGGGACAGGGCGACATGGAGGCGATTTGTTTGTGGCCACCCCAAATGGGATTGAGGCGTCTGGCAATAGATAGATAGATAGATCTGAGTGTTGAGTTCTTGTATTTGTTGTATGGTATCTTGTGTATGGGGTGTTGGGTAGTGTTGTAGTAGAGTCCCGTTGACTGATGTGGTCTTGAATTTCTGGTGTGAAGTTGGGGTTGTGTCTAATTTTGTTGCTTCTAGGGATGTGTCTTTTGTCAGCATTTTGAATAATTGTATTGAAAGTGTGCACAGCGGTGTTGATGTTTGTGATGTGTGTTGTCGGAAATGTACACTATTAGAATCCAGCCCACCGAGAATCCCTCACCTTCAGTACAGATAGTTAATATAAGGCTTGAAGAATTTTGTGAATAATATCAAACATTAATATCCTTGTGAGAATATAATTACTAAAACTGAACAGACAGTTACTTGTTTAGTAGATTTAGATTTTGATAATGTTATTGATATCGATATTATAGGATTGGACTATTCCTGGTTGCTGCATTTAAATAAAGCCTTGTATAATATATGTAAAATCACAATATAATGTTAATATGGGAATATATCACTATATACAGTAATCCCTCCAATATCCGATATAATAGAGCCATAGGTAGGTTCGGATAGTGGTCCTGTCCGGATATTGGGCCCCCAGCTTATGAACTTGTACTTATGGACCCTAACTCAGAAAAACACCTATACAACTCCCTCTGGACATGCATAGCACCTATTTAAGACCCAAATCACAACAATAAAGGACATAAAAGACTGAAATAAATGCAAAAGAAGCATAAAATGAGGTTTTTGAGGTAGGTTCATACAATATTCAACATTCTGGGTACTTACAAGTCCCTGGCTCCTGGACTGGTAGTTATGGACCCTAACCTAGCCTAATTCAGAAAAACACCTTCCTACTGCACATGCATAGCACCTAAGACACAGCATATTCACACCAATAAGGGACATAAAAGAGTGAAATGAGGTGATTGAGGTAAGTATAGTATGGAAAATACAGTAGAGTACAGTATGAAACATTCTGCCTACTTACAGCAAGTCCATGGCCATCTTGATGAATAACCGCCTCCTTCTGACAGTAAGAAGGATTTCCTAAAGCACTTGCAGTACACTATTCATGAAGTCTTGCACTGAACTTAGTCATTTGCACTCAGAAGTCCATTCTTTTCACAGTGCGCACTCTTGTCTAACTTATGCTCCATTGTAACTTAATAAGTGTTGCACTCTGCACTTTAACTCTTTCCACTCTTATAACCGTTTTCTAATGCAAAAACACACAAGTCTATTTACGTTAAATTTAGTTCAAAAATTGTCTTTTCACTCACAACTGTAAATCCTTAACACAATGCACTGTTTTTTTCACTGCACAACACTGTAAATTCCCGTGTGGTCTAGTGGAGATGTTCTTGGCGTCTATTCACTGTCAGAGTCCGAGAGTATCACTGGCAGGTGACCTAGGGGTGCGTCGCTGGGTCGTGGTGATGGCGTACCCCCTGCAGACGACTCTGAAGACAGACGCAAACTCATGTTGAACGGTGACTCCACCGTGGCTGATGTGCTGGGCTGTGGCTCGGAGCATGAGGGCCTGTCTTGGGGAGGCAATGGAGTGGAGCCAGGGCTGGGCACAGCGGGGGTCACGGGCCTGAAAAAACTGTCAATCGTTGATTGACGCAAGGAACGACGATTCTGACGATTGATGATGTGCTGCCTGAAAGCACGCACTTCCTCCACAAGTCACAAGGGCCCCATTTCCCTGTCGCAGTCTGGGTGTTCCAGGTAGTCTAGAACGAACTCTAGGTGTTCCTGGAGTGCGCTCAGTTTGGGGATGGCTGGAGTTGTGTCATGCTGAGAGGAGTCCGCATCATCGTCGCCGTTCTCGTCGGAATCATCAAGCTGGGTACTGACACCTGCAACTGAAGATGCGATCTCGATATCAGACAGGGTCTGATACCCAGGATCACCCTCGTCGTCATCCAACCACTCACGCACATCGTCCACATCAACATCGTCGCCATGTGTACGTAGACGTACATGGAAGTCATCCTCGTCAAAACCTAGGAAATCGTACTCCACATCCACTCCGAGAAGCAGATGAGACCAACCATTTTCTAGAGTCTTGACAGGGATTTCCTTCCATGCACTGGCCCAGTTGTAGATTGCAGACTTGATGTTGTAGCGGCGAAGGTTTTCCAAAGTCCGCCGGCCTCGCGTGTCCCGTCCCTCCCTGCGCTCGTCCTCGTCCTTGAGAACAACCATCACCTCGTTCAGGAACTTCCTTCGGTACAGCCTCTTCGTTGCCACGATCACTCCTTGGTCCATTGGTTGGATGAGAGCAGTCGTATTAGGTGGCAGAAACATGCACCTAATGCGGCCATTCTCAGCCACCTTGTCGCACGGGTGGCCAGGTGCATTGTCGAGGAGAAGGACGGCCTTTAACTGGTCACGTGGGATGCCCAGTGTTTCCGTCTGGTAATGTATGACCTCCTTGACGAAATGGCAGTGGAACCAGTCTTTGAAGATCTGGGCTGTAAACCATGCCTTCAAAGAATGGTACCAGACAACAGGAAGGACATCCATCACCCCACGAAGACACCAAGGCTGCTTTGCACGGCCAATAATAACGGGCTTAAGCCGGTGCATGCCGTTAGCATTGGCACAACGCAAAGCAGATATCCGTTCCTTGGAGACCTTGCGGCCAGGTACACGCTTCTCTGTCTCCTCAACTAGAGTGTTCGTTGGCAAAGAACGATAGAATAAACCAGTTTCGTCAGCGTTGTAGACTTGACCGAGAGTGAGGCCCTCCCTGTCGATCAAGCCCTTCACCTTGTGCCGAAACTCGTCAACTCCATCCTCGTTAGCATCCAAGGCTTCACCATGAGCTTTACGGTTGGTAAGGCCATGCTGTAACTTAAACGCAAAGAGCCAACCCTCGGATGCCTTGAAGTCTAGGGCATCGTGAAGCCTGGCGAACTTCTCAGCAGCAGCCTTCAGTTCCGTACCACGTACCATCACACCAGCAGCACGTTGCTGTCGATACCAAATCAGTGTGGAGCGGTCGACTTTAGCAAACTTGGGAGTAAACATCACCTTCCTCTCCACGTTGTGTTTGCTTCTCAATGAGAAGTCAGCCATGTACTGCATGAGTTTGTCTCGGGATCTCTTAATATTAAACAAAGTAGATTGGGCCAGGTTGAACTCGCAGAGGATGCGGGAAGAAGACCACCCCGCATCTACTTTCTCCAATATCTCCCGTTTCTTCTCCAGAGTCAACACCACTCTCTTCCTCTTCTCAGGCGGCGGGGCCATCATCACACACACGAAGGAGAGGCACGAGAGCAGCAGGAGTGCCTGCAGCAGGTAAGGCACCACCACAAAAGTGAGCACATGGGCAGCCATGACGACGAGCGTGCACTTCCGATGAAAGACAGGTGGAAAGTGGGGAGGATGCAGGGGCGCTCAAGCGGACATCGGAGGAATGACGCGCCACAACAAAGCTGTCCCACGACCCGCGCGCCAAGTTCAAATTACGGGCGGGGAAAAATCAGTTTGTTTTTTTCTATTTTTTTGCAGTTTTCGGACCATTTTGGGAATATTGGATCCCGGGAAGATTATGTCTGGTTAGTGGGGATGTTCGGATATTGGGCGTTCTGATATTAGAGGGATTACTTATAGATTAACCTGCCCCGTACCGACCACTTTATAACCCAACCTACCCCCAATACCCGACAGACTTTCTCCTCCAGTTCCACCTTAGACGATTCCGGTGCTGTTCCTCCATCACTTCCCCCCTCTGACTTCCTCATGGCTGACATTAAAATTTCTTCAGTTGATGTATTTTCTGCCATCACTGGCCTCAGTACTAACAAGGCATATGGGCCTGATGGGGTCCCTCCTGTTGTTCTCAAGAACTGTGCTTCTGTGCTTACACCCTGCCTAGGCAAACTCTTTCGCCTTTGTCTGTCAACTTGTACCTTTCCTTCTTGCTGGAAGTTTGCTCTCATTCAGCCAGTCCCAAAGAAGGGTGACCACTCCCAACCCTCCAACTTTTGTCCAATTGCTTTAACGTCCTGTATTTCAAAAGTTTTCGAGTCATTTCTTAATAGAAAAATTTTAAGGCATCTTTCCTATCACAACCTTCTTTCCGATCGTCAGTATGGGTTCCGTCAGTGACGCTTCACTGGCGATCTTCTCACCTACCTTTCAGACTCCTGGTCATCCTCCTTTCGGGACTTTGGCGAAAGCTTTGCCATTGCACTTGACATCTCAAAGGCTTTCGATCGAGTCTGGCATAAATCTTTAATTTCCAAACTGCCCTCCTACAGTTTCTATCCTTCTATCTGTGCCTTCATCGCTAGCTTCCTTTCTGGTCGTTCTATAGCCGCTGTTGTAGACGGCCATCGTTCTTCTCCTAGATCTATCAACAGTGGTGTTCCTCAGGGCTCTGTCCTATCACCAACTCTCTTCCTTTTATTCATCAATGATCTTCTAAGCTGTACATCTAACCCTATCCACTCATACGCTGATGACTCCACCCTTCACCTTTCCATTCGGTTCCCGCAACGCCCATCTCAACAGTTACTTCAACAAACAAGGGATGAGGCTATGGCACACCTAATGTCTGACTTGGCTCGTATCTCTGACTGGGGTAAAAATAATATGGTTGTCTTTAATGCATCTAAGACTCAGTTCTTACACCTATCAACCCAACAAAATCTTCCACAGGTATACCTACTAATGTTTAATAATATTCAGCTTAATCCTGCATCATCCTTGAACATGCTTGGGGTTTCATTTACTCGGGATTTATCTTGGAAAGATCATATTACATCTCTTGTAAAATCTGCTTCCAAGAGATTGGGTGTGCTAAGCTGACTCCGCTCTTTCTTTACCCCTGCACAATTGTTGACTCTATACAGGGGTTTTATCCGCCCCTGTGTGGAGTACAACTCTCATGTGTGGGGAGGCTCCCCACATACAGCACATCTCAATAGGGTGGAGTCAAAGGCTTTTCGTCTCATTAACTCTCCTCCTCTTACTGACTCCCTTCAACCTCTGTCTCTTCGCCGCACTGTTGCATCTTTATCTCTTTTCTATCGCTACTTTAATGGTCACTGCTCCTACGAACTGTCTGCTTGCATTCCTCCACCTCTACGACGGGCGCGTAGCACCCGTCTGGCAGCAAACTCTCATCCCTTTTCTGTCCAACTCTCTAATGCAAGAGTTAACCGTTACTCCCAGTCTTTCATTTATGCAACAGGTCAGCTCTGGAACTGTCTCCCTCTGTCTGTATTTCCTGCTGCCTATGATCTCCAGTCTTTCAAACGCAGTGTGTCCAGGCATCTCAAAATGATCGGATCTTGAATTTGGCTCTCTATTGTATTTTGTTTTTCTCTTGGAGGGAACTTTTACTGCGGGCTCATGGCCTTTGGTTCCTTCTTCCTCGCATAAAAAAAAAAAAAAAAACTTTTCAATTTTTTTTTGGTGGGGGGCTCAAACCTCCGCTTTTAGTGAGAAATAATGGAAAATCACCAAGAAAGTGGTTTCCTAGGCATTTAAATGGTTGGGACAGGTAAGCCTCCGCTCACCTGGGGCTCATATATATGGAGGCGCGATGCAGCTGCCGCCTTTTCTGTGGTGGGGTAACTATTCCAAACCACCCATGGTACAAAGTACAGTAATACATTTATTTAGTCAAAATTTACAGGTACTACAATAATATATTGCTTTTCAAAGAAAAATATAGGCGATATAAGCGTAGGTTCATTATTGTAACACCTGAGAATTGCCGAGTTTTGGCACAGTTGACTCCCTGAGACTGTTGTTTCAACTCACATTCTATTTCCCAACTTACATTATACTTTTCAACAATCATTATACTATGTTTAACTTTCTATAACACTTTATCAAATATTGACAGGCTTTACTATTATATTGAGCGCAATATCGTATATTGACATGCTTTACTATTGACCATGATATTCTCGCAAGCACACAGTATTACATTTTTATTTTCAACTTCAGGTATAGTTTTCCACAGAAATTATACCAATTTTCAACTTCTAAAACTGTTTTCACATATATACCTGACTTAGTATTATACTGTGCGTGATATTCTCACAAACACACAGTATTGCATTCTGTTTTCCAACTTTCATTATACTTTTCCACCAAGATTATTATCATTTTCCAACCTTCTGTAATTGTTTTCACTTATGTACATGACTTAGTATCATAGTGAGCATGATAGTCTCGTAAGCATACAGTATCACATATTGAATGACCTTACCTAGAGTATATACGCACATTATCAGTAATGTTGTAGTGTATGGAACTCCTTGAAACAGGGCTCAAGGCACAAGCCGACATTGCTATCGACACACTCGTATCTTGTGTCTCGTCTGCCTGTGCTTGCTCTGATTTTGGAGCTGCTGCACACATGACAGCGGCGCTGTGGTCTGGGGCGGTTTTGTGAAGGGTGGATGGTGCTGAGGAAGTGGCGTCCTGTGAGGCAGAGAGGCATCTGGGTGGCAGTGGCGATGCGGGTGCGGGGGTGGGGCCTTTCCTCCGTGTATTTCCCGATGATCTCTCGGGACAGCTCCCTCACAAACCCCTTGAAGTTCTCGGAGGTTCCTATAGTCAAGGCATGGAGGTAGTGGCAGTTGAGGACCGTGATGTCGAGCAGGTGGAAGAAGAGTTTCTTGTACCACTTCATCGTGGCCCTGGCACACTCCACACTGGAATCATGGAATCAGACTGGTCCACCTGCCTTCTTCATGTTGTACTCCACTACTGACTCCGGTTTCCAGACGTGAGCCCTCCTCTGGCCGGTGTACTCCTTGGAGTCTGTGCGGTGCATCAGGGGGAGTGTACCGTCGACAGGAGGGAAACTTCTCTCTTATGGTTCCATACAGTGGCGAGGATGTGGTTTGTCTTGAAGAAAACCACCTCATTCATGTTGAGTTTCCTCCCAATTCTAACCATATGACGGCGGTTTCTTTTCATAGTGCCACAGACTCCGGTGTCATGTTGGTGGAGGTACCGAGTGAGAAGCTTGTGTACCAGTTGTCCAGGTACAAGACGTGACCACGATGAAGTTACTCCTCTATCATGGTCTTCACCATGACCCCAGAGAGTCCTATACTCCGATCATCTGTTATGTCTGTCTGTGCAGCAGTGTACAAGACTATGTCTTGCACATAACCAGTTTTACAGTCACACATAACAAAGATCTTGAACCCAAAACGGTGTCTTTTGCTGGGTATACACTGGCGAAAGGAAATATTGCCTCTCCACAACACAAGACTCTCGTCTATGATGAGGGCTCTGTAAGGATAGAATGACGAGGCCAGTAGGTGATCAAAAACAATTCTAATTCTCCTCATTTTATCTATGTTATTTGCATTTGCAGGGTCATCTGCATCATAAAAGTGGAGGTGGCTCAGAATGTATTGAAACCTATTCCAACTCATAACTTTGCCAAAGAAAGGTGTGTAAGTAATCGGGTCAGTAGACCAGTAAGCCGGAATTTGTCCTTTCCATACAATACCCATGAACAGAACCAAGGCCAAAAATAGGAACATCTCACCTACTGTTAATGGGTAATCATAGCGCTGTGAGTGCCTGCTCGTCGTCCCCTCACGCTCACTTTCACTGCGCATCCTCCTGGCGAAGGTGTTTGTCTGCTCCACTATACGCTCCACAAACAGCACAGAGAAGTAAATGTGGAAGAAATCCACCCTGGTGGAGCCTTGATGGATGTGTGGAGCAGTGCAGCCAGACCGCCACTCCTCTGTGAAGGGGTGAATCGTGGGTTCAAAATCACTGCCATCCTCCCAGAACCACAACACATGATCATCTCCAGCCTCGTCACCCTCATTGCCTTCGTCGGTGTGTGGAGGAGAAGGTGGTGGGGGTGGTTGGGGAGGTGGAGAGCGGCACCCTTCCCCATTCATGCTCCCTTTACCTTTCCCTTTTCCTTTCCCCTTCCCCTTCCCTTTCGTCCCTTTCCCTACATCATGGGACTGTGGGGAGGGAGCGTGGGAATAATGCGGGGCGAAAGATGTGCTTGAGACTGGCTCTACCTCACCACCCCACCGCCCAGGTGCACCACGTGGGAGCCCCTCCCTTCCTACCCACACCACTTTCATTTTCACTTTCCCTACCACTTCTCACTCCTGCCCCTACACTGCCGTCTTCCCCAGACAAAACAATAGGCCTATACCTCACATACCCCTCACTCCTTCTGTTCCACGTGGCGAGATCCACTCTGACCCCAGCTACGTGAGAACACCACGTTCACCTGCTCTGTCCTCGCCCTCATCCTCATCCGTCCCTTCGTGCACAGGATGGAGAGAGGTGCGTCCATGTGGTCTTGCCAGGCCTTCCTTTGCCTTACGATAAGTCACACATTGCTGCATCCTAGGTGACGGTATCTCCTCATCACTACTGCTGGTCTCCTCAGGTAAAACATAATCTTTATGAAGGACATTATCGTCGAGTGGTGAATCACTGTCCCCAGTGAATGCCTCAGCTGGGTAGGCGTCCAGGATGGCTTGAATTTCCTCGTCAGAGAGACCTCGTCGCGCTATGTATGTCCTGGGTCACTGCTACAAGGTGAGTGGACGAGTCACAGGTGAGCGTGGGTCACGCGGTGTCGGGGAATGTCCCCATCTGGTAACGGCTAGAGGAAGGTGTCACGCGTCTATGTACCAAAAATCATGTAGAAATATGAAAAATGTGCAAACGGTGGGCCTTGCAATTGCAAAACGTACACCGTACGTCAGGGGGACTGAGTGTGAAAAAAACTCCCAACGTGCATCGTACATCAGGGGGGCGGGGCAGGTTAATATAAAGTTTAAGATATTTATCTTTGTCTATTGGATATTATGCAGCTGAATGATACAGCATTATTAATAGTGATTATATTGTACTGACCACCTAGATTTCTCTCTCTTAACCCAAACTTAACCCTCAATTGGCCAACCGAGAAGAAAAGAATGAAATTATACTTAACTGAAAGATTCCGTTAATTTATATACGGTGGTTAAATCACTAGGGTGTGGCGATGTGCGCCTTTAACCCAGTCTAGTTTGGTACTGACTCTATGCCGTGCATTTCTTACTTCTCGTCGAGTTCGACTCTTCAGTATGAAACAGTTGTTGTGTCAAACTCTTATTTGAAACAGTTATACTGTATTTCTTAGTTCTGAGTTCTACATGGCTATATTAAAGTGTTGAATTGAGTATTCAAAGCTTCAGCAGCTCGATCATAGGAGTTATATTTTTACAAGTTATGGTTCATATTAATTTATATCTCCACAGAAAGGGAAATTATTTCCTTTCCTTTTATTAGGAGTAGCATTTGCAAACTTCAAACCTAATAACCCTAAATATGTACAAGTTTACCTTTGAAATAAACAGATAGGAGGAATTTGACTTAAAGCAACCCTTCACTGAACTGTCGTTATAATTCAACAGGTGTACTGTTTAATGTTTCAAAGTGTTGTTCTGTTTTGCTTGTGAAGGCCTCCCAATTGGCTCTCTTATAATTAATGCATGTATGTCTGTGCCCAGCTGGGATGATTCTAGTTTTGGTGGTGATGATGATTGAGAGGTGGTCAGAGCCAGGGGTTTTGACCACTCTTCAGGATGCTGTGGGGGTGAAGTTTGGGGAGCAAAAGGTGATATCTGGAGATGATGGGAGGAAGAGGGCTTGGTGTGGGGTGTGGATATGTTGATGGAGAGTATTGAGGGGATTGTAATACCAGCCCTTTGACAGTGTCAGGGTTGTTGACATGCCAGGCTGACGCCTTGGCGTTGAAATCACCACTCAGGATGATGTTGGGTATGTTAGTGATGTGGTGTATTTGTAGAGAGTAATTGTATGATACTGTGGGGGACAATTGGGGGGGAATGTATGTATTGGCGATTGTTATGTGTGATTTGTTACCAGTGCATATTTTAATTGATTGTATTTCTGTTGTGGTGTTATGTAGGGGGAGAAGTGACTTTGTGTGTGCACTAGTATCTGAAAAGTTGATGGATTTGTGTACCAGGATGATGAGTCCACTGCTACCACCGTCAGCCCAGTCTTGTCGAATGGTGGTGAAATTATGAAATGTAGGTGTTTTTTGTGTTCTGTGTAGTTTTGTTTCTTGTAAGATGGCAATATGTATGTTTTGTTGTTTGATGAATTGTGTGAGTTCTTTTTTGGTGTTTATCCCATCTATATTTATTTGAAGAATGTTTATGTTGTGTGTACAGTGTGTGTTGGGTGCTACAGCATGGGAGGGAGGTGGAGGTGTGGGTGGAGGGGAAGCGGTAGAAAATGGTTGTGATGGAGGTAAGGGTTGGGGTGAATTAGAATGGGTTGGAATGGGAGGGGTTGGGGGATTGGATGGTGTGGGAAGGTTCAGTGGGTTAGGCTGAGGAGGTTTGGAGGAAGTAGGAGTGGGGTTGGTGGGGGGGTTAGTGGGTGGGGGGAAGGAGCATAAGGAGCAGGTCCAGGTGTTTGTGTAACTATTATTTTCTGGATGCAAGTGTTGTGCAGGTGTAATGGGTCCAGTTTTTGCAGGAATTCCACTGAACTGAACCCTTTATCTGTTGGCTTGAAGTGATAGGTTTTGAGCATGTTGGACATACGTATTTGTTGGCAGGTCCTGGATCTCTCTCAATGTCCCCGGATAGAAGAAGTCTTCGAGAAATGACCACCGGTGAGTCGTTTCTTGGTGTAGAAATAATGGTGTTGTTGTGTGTGTTGTGTTGAGAGATATGGTACTTTTTCCGGGAGACCGAAGCCACTCCCAGGTTCTTGGGCCCCATGAGGGGCCGGGTAGGTTTACGGTGGTTTGACCCCCATGCTGTCCTCCTCCTCTGCTTTGACAGTTTTTGGGGGTAGACCCACAGAGAAGATGCCACTGCTTCAGGTCCAGTTCAGTGGGGTTAGGGAGGGTGTCCTCAACTGTAAAGCCTAAAATGCCCCCAAAACCTCTGTCACAAACCTGTAGTGGTAATCTATTTGGGAGTACAGTAGTGCACCAACTTTCGCTACAGCAGGATTCGCGGAATCCACTTTCGCGGCATGCACCAAATATTCCCTAACTTCCACTTTCGCTTGAAAAAAATTGATTTTCGCGCACAAATTTTGGGTTTGGGACAATATTTTGAACTTTGAATTTCCTGCACCACCCGCCCCAACCCACCGCCATCTTGAATGACGTCATGTCAACACTCTGTCCACCCATTCCCGCCATTGTGTACGAGCGTGTTAGCTCCATTGTGTTGGATTCTCACGGTTCAGTGGCCTCTACTATACCTGGTAGTGTGGGGAAAGGGCCTGGTGGTGTGGGGGGAGAGCCTGGTGGTGTGGGGGGAGGGCCGGGAGGCAGTGGTGGTGATAAAAAGTGGCCGGGACATTCAAAGTCGGGAGGAAAGGCCAAGGCTAAAAGAGAGTATCGTGTTGGAGTGAAGAAACGGCAGTATAATAATGCATCAAGTTGCATCTGAGGAGGCAGAGAGAGAGAGTGGTAGCAAGGCAGCAAGAGGTGGCGCCAATACGTCTGGCGTGGCTATATAAGCCCGCCACGCGCCTCGGATACTTACCCCCAACATCCATTAAACACCTCAACCTGGTCTCTGTGGTATGTTTCTCCTCATATAATGTGTACTGTACAGTTTTTATTGTTTGTATCTCGCAATGCAATGTACAATAGTGATTTGATGTACTGTATTGCAAGTGAAAATGAAAATCTGATGTTACTTTAGGATAACCGGGAACCAATTAGCCTTTTTGCCATAAAGACAATGCCCCAACTTTCGCTAATTCCACTTTCGCGCATTATTTTTGGACCCAATTAGGCGCGAAAATTGGTGCCCCACTGTATCTCTGCATTGAGTGGCAAGCCAAATGATTTCCTGTAAACCAGGAAATCATCTGATATGCTTGATGGTAACCTTATAACCAGCCAACACATGTGTCTTACATGCCAGCAAGTGGGTTGGCGGAGGGTTAGTTCCCCTCCCCGGAAAACAACTACCTAAAAATACAAAGAAGAAGCATCGGACCAGGTGTGACCAACAGGTGATGACTAACTACCGAGCAAAGGACATGGTACGGATTGCGACTTTTAATGTAAGGAGTGTGTTTGGTGGGGTGAGAAAGAGATTGTCCAGGTGCTTGATGGTGCAAAAGTAGACATATGTGGTTTAACTGAGACTAAATGGAGGGTTGATAGAGTGGGAATATGGATGGGGTATATGTGCGGGAATAGGTAAGAATGAGAGAACAAAAGATGGAGTATGTATTGTTGTGTGCAACAGATGGAAGGAGAATACAAAAGAGTATTGTTCAGTTGGTTCAAGGATTGTGTGGATAAGTTTGAGAGTAGGATTACAAATGTGGGCGATTGTGTGTGTGTGTATTTACCTATTTGTAGTATACAGGAATTGAGCAATGCTCGTGTTGTCCTGTCTCCATATCCACATTTATCAAGTCTACCTTTACACACATGAATGATTATCTCATGCACCACCTCTTTGTCTGAGTCGTTCTAAATATTTAAGAATATACCTAATTGTGATATACACGGAATGTACTATGCTCGTGGGTTTCCGTCGCTGTTTCTTAATAAGTCGAATTTAACTTTAAACTCGTTTAAGTTTTTAGACTGGACGATTTCTTTGTCCAGGCTGTTCCATAAGTCTATACTTCTGTAAGGAAAGCTATATTTCTTGATATCCTTCAAGCAGCTTGACTTTTTCAATTTCATTCCATGTCCTCTTGTTGCTCTCTTATCCCATACAAACAGATCTTCTTTGTCAATTTTATCTACTCCCACCATGGTCCTGAACACCGCAATCATGTCTCCCCTCTTTCTCCTTTCCTCTAACGAAGGCAAATCCAGTTTTTCCAGCCTCTCTCTGTATGACAGGTCTGTCAGACTGGGGACCATCTTGGTTGCTGTTCTTTGTATTCTCTCAATCTTGTTTATATCTTTCTTTTTGTGTGGGGACCACACTACCGCTGCATATTCTAACCTGGGGCGGATCATGGCCACTATCAATTTTTTCATCATTTCCTCATCCATATAATGAAATGCTACTCTTATGTTAGTCAAGAGCTTATAAGTCTCTCCAACTATCTTGTTAACCCCTACACCGCGGGCTTGTTTACCAATTACTTGCGTGTGCCGCGGGGTTATTTGGGCTCCGACAGACTCTCAAAAAATATTTGCCAAAAATCAGTTATTAGTCCTAGAATAATAAAATTACATATGCTTATGGCACATACCTTCAGCTTTCTCCTGGAATGATTGTTGAGCCTTCGTCGGTTACCGTAGGACTTGTGGAGACCTCTGAAGTAGGGTAACGAAGTCTCCACTTTACACTTCCCGACAACCCGTAATATGATTACCACAGCCAGATACAAACACTATAAACACTATTCTACAATTTTCAAGTAGTTTGGGATCCATACTCAAAAAAAAAAACGCTGTGAAAGCAATGGAAATTACGAGCGCGTCTGATCGTCGCACTGGCACTAGTTCGCTCATGGTAGTCTGTCATTTATTATTCATAAAACCCCTCACACTTTATATTTCTATTACTATATAACACTTATATATATCTACAGTCTTTATCCATAAGTTTCCTTCAGTAGTATTAGTTTATTGTCACTGTAGGGATTCAATTTCTTTCAGTAAAATACGTAGCATTCACTTTCTCGTCCTGTATACTGGCATTGAGAGTGAATGTCACTTTCATCTTCACTCTCATAACTCATAGCATTCAGACATGCTAGAGTGAAACTTTCACTTTCATTACTCCTAGGGTATATACTCGTATTCTTATAATACTACTCATTTACATTTCTATTTACGTTCTCTATTTTATTTACGTTATTTACATTTCTATTTTATTTACAGTGTTATGCACTGTCACTTGAAATAACTTATAAAACTATTTTCCATTGTTCACGTATATTTACATTCATTACTTTCACTTGCTGTTTACACATTATTTACACATTATTTACAATTCCACTTGCACTGTTTTACTCAATAGAAAGATCGTAGTCACTCTTTTATCAATTGTCAGCCCTTTACCTCTTTCCACACGAGGTTTAGTAGGGGGTAAAGGTCACAGAGCCATTTGCATGGGGGTGAAAAAAGGCCTTGAAGTCAGCAAGATGAAACATACGTCCTCTCACTTCGGAAGATGAGACTACACTGATAACGTAGGGGCCAGGCCAGCTAGCCTAGAGGCCTGCTTTAGGGGTTATTCAGAGTTACCAATATTACTTCTTGAAACAGCTAAGTCTAGCACTGATATGATTGGCAGGAAATCTAGACAATACATTATAAATTTGGTAGTTCCAGGTGAATGTAAATATCATTTAGGGTTCTCCCTTCCCTCCTTACATGTATATTTATTACGAAAATAGATTAGAGGCCTACTTAGGAGATATATAATCAGAGCTACCAATGTTAAATCTTGAAACAGCTTTGTGTAGCACTGATATGATTGGCAGGAAATCTAGACAATACATTATAAATTAGGTAGTTCCAGGTGAATGTAAATATCACTTAGGCTTCTCCCTTCTCTCCTTACATGTATATTTATTACGAAAATAGATTATACGGCATATTTCAAGGGGAAAAAAACAGCGAAAATTAGCGAACGAGTGCACGTGAGGTGTTGTCAGGTGATAATTAGCCAATTCCAGGTGTATGGCACTCTCACTTACCTGATTTCTTTCTTGTATATATTATTTGGTATAAGAATACGACATAGGGCTTATTTCAATGGATGAAATCAGTGAAAAATTCCAGGGAAGATTTACTTAGCGTAGCAAGGCCGGGCAGGTGAGAGAATAGGGTAATGGAGGGGGGGTAGGGAGGGGAGTCAAGAACGGGGAGAAATGGCTAAATTGTCAACAATGGATGGGAGTACAGATGAGATTAGGAGTGCTGACTAGTGTTGGACATTGTCAGTACTGATAGATGATACAAGCCCCCACTTGAAAGCCCGGGTGAATTCAAAATAACACAGAATCACAAAAGCGATGCCCCGCGGTATGATCCCTTGCTCCCAAGCGTCACGAAAGTGACGCCCCGCGGTTAAGGGGTTAATGTGCTTTTCTGGTGACAAACTATCTTGGACCAGCACTCCCAAATCTTTCTCTTCTCTCCTTTTTGTGATTAATTCATTACCCAAAAAATAATTCAGTGATGGTCTCCTGGTACCATTTCCAATATTTTACATTTCTTTACATTAAATTTCATTTCCCACGTCCGGCTCCAATTGTGTATCCTATCCAAATCCTCCTGCAGTATTTTACAATCCTCCTCAACCTCTATCTTCCTCAAGATCTTTACATCATCAGCAAACAGACTCGCATAACTGTTCACTCCATCTACCATATCATTTACGTAAATCAGGAACATTACTGGCGCCAACACTGAGCCTTGAGGGACTCCACTTGTTACTTCCCTCCATCCAGACATCTTTTCCTTTATTACTGTCCTCATTTGTCTGTCTCTCAAAAAGTCTCTCATCCATTCCAGAAGTTTCCCCTTTAGTCCTCCTATATATTCTAGTTTCCACATTAGTCTCTTATGAGGTACCTTGTCAAAGGCCTTCTCTAAGTCTAAGTACACACAATCCACCCAACCATCTCTCTCCTGTACCACATCAATCGCTCTTGAGTAAAAGCTCAACAAGTTTGAAACACATGACCTTCCACTTCTGAATCCAAACTGACATTCAGCCAAAATATTCATCTCTTCCAGATATTTTATCCATCTGTCTTTCAGGATTCTCTCACACAATTTTGCGACCATGCTGGTTAGAGACACTGGTCTATAATTCAGGGGTTCTTCCCTGTTTCCTCCCTTGTAAATTGGTACCACATTTGCCCTCTTCCATTCTTTTGGCACTTTCCCCTCTTCCAGTGAGCATACAATTAAGCTGTGAATTTTATCTGCCAGTTGTTCTCTGCATTCCTTCAGTACCCAGTTAGAAATTCCATCAGGTCCTGGGGCTTTCCTTACATCTTGAGTTTCCAGTAATTTATACACTTCCTGCACCTCCACTTTTATATCTTTCATCACCGGAACATTTCTAATCACTCCCTCCCCTTCCACAAGCTCCTTTTCTTTAGTGAAAACTGACTGGAAACGTTTGTTCATTATTTCTGCTTGCATTGCCGCATCCTTAAAGACCTCTCCATCTACTTTCAGCTTGGTGATTCCTTCCTTTTGTTTCAGTTTGCCATTAACAAATCTATAAAACAGTTTGGGTTCATCCTTGCATTTGTCAATTATACCTTTTTCAAAATTCCTTTCTTCTTCCCTACGTATTCTTGTGTACAGTATTTGTTTCTTGTTCTTTTATATTCTTCCTTTGTTCTGTCGTTACCTCTCTTTCTCCAATTGTTCCACGCCTTATCTCTCTTTTTTTTGGCTATCATACACCTTCTATTAAACCACTCCTTTTTCCTGTTTTCTTTCCCTCTTACTCTTGGTACAAATTTTTCCACTCCCAAATTATAGAGGTCTAGAAAGATATCCCACTTCCTCTGTATCTCTCTTGTTTCTCTGAATTTTCTCCAATCCGCATTTTCAAAAAAGTTTCTCAATCCTGTAAAATTTGCTTTGCCAAAGTTGTATCTTCCCTGTCTATGAAGCTCATCTCTTGGCTCAACGTTTCCTATTAACATCTGGAACTCAGTGACCACGTGATCACTTTTTCCCAAAGGACAGAGATATTCCAATGATTCTATTACATCGGGTTCTTTGGTGAACAGTAAATCTAACCTTGCTGGTGTGTCCTCACCTCGAAACCGTGTCTCTTCTTTGACCCACTGCGTCATCACATTATTCATTATTATATTTAATAACATAGTACCCCACGAATCCTCGCCGCCTCCCGAGTACCATTCCTCCCAGTTCACCTCTTTACAATTAAAGTCACCCACCAAAATTATATTATTGCTTTTCTCAATTATTTTTTGCAAGTAGCTAGCCATATCTGACAACATCTCATGGTATTCGTCATCCTTCCATGCTCTCGTCTTTGGGGGAACATACACTACCGCCATATCTCTCTTAACATTCTCTCCAGTTTCTAATTTCATATATATATCACTTCAGCCCTGCCTTCTCCCATTTCCACAGTATCTACATTTATGTTGTTCTTCACTGCTATCATCACTCCTCCTCCCTTTTTTTCTTTTCTGTCTTTTCTCCACAGTTTGTATTTACCATCTCCCAAATGAACATCAATATCTTCTCTTAATTTGGTCTCTACAAAGCACATGACATCAGGTTCATGTTCTCTCAAGAAATCATTAATTTCGATCCTTGTCGATATGAAACCATCAACATTAGTATATATCACCTTCAAATTATTTTTGACATTATTAATACCCTCTTCTCTCCTACTCTCTGTCCGTACCACTTCCTCAACTTCTGATCTTTCACAACCATCCCCCCTAGTTTCCTTCACTTCTATTTCCTTAAATACCATTTCCTTACTTTCATATCCAATACTCTCCAAAAAAAGTATTACGTTCTTCCTCTGTCCTCTTATCATTTTTTTCCTTTACTTCTTCCTTTAATGATTTTAAAACTTCTCTTTCTTCTTCATTCAGATCTTTTCTTATTATAATATTT
Organism: Coenobita brevimanus; assembly: GCF_032717465.1. Lineage (NCBI taxonomy): Eukaryota > Metazoa > Arthropoda > Malacostraca > Decapoda > Coenobitidae > Coenobita > Coenobita brevimanus. The sequence goes on from NC_136973.1 coordinate 17,165,720, forward strand.
TCCATCCCCGCCTCTTTGCTTAATTTCCAGGTCACTTTAAGTATCTCATTTATTACACTTTCTGATGTAAACTTGACTCTCATTGGTCTTGTTTCCCCTTTCTTATAAGGCCCTATCCTCCTTACTTCCTCAATTTCTTTTACCCACTTGTCTCCTTCGGGGTCAATCTTGCCTAATATTCCTCTCACCATGTTCGTGTCTCTCTCGAGTCTTGCGAACCTAACCTTTTCTTCCTCTTCCCTGTTTCCAAATACTACCACACATCTGTTCCTTTCTACAGTTTCTCTCACTATTTTCTCTTTTTTCTTCAGTATTTTCACTACATTTTTTTCCATTTCTTTCTTGTTCATTTCCCTTTCTTCCTGGATGATCTCTCTTAAGCTGACCACTTCTTTCTGTTCTTCTTCTACGTGTGCCCACTTTGCCTTGTGTTCTTCTAGTACATTACTCACCTTCTCCGTTTTATTAGTACTCTCTTCAAGTTTCCTCCTCAGTTCAACATTTTCCCTCTTCAAATTCTTAATCTCTTCATTGGCTGTTTCGTTGGACTGGATTAGACTCTGTATGGTGGTTTCCGTATTTCCTGACACATCCTTTATCACTAGATTCTCTACTTTTTTTTCGAGTTCACTAATCCTCATAATTAATGTTTTCACCAGGTCCATGACATTAGTATTAGCATCAAATCCTTGAAATTCCATTCCCTCATTGTTTACATTTTCGGCCATCTTTAACGTACCGGTAAAGTACCTGAACAGCTGTTACCGAATAAGCCACAAACATTCATGTATACTATTGCCAACAAATCTTTACATTTTTGGTAGTCTACCAACTTTCATTATTTTAAATTTACAGAAAGACCTTAGGAGACAGGACAGACAAAATTCCTGGAACTACTCAAGGTTAGGAGCGATGCCTGGGACGACCTCTCTCTCCGGCGGTTCGTGTGTGTGTGTGTGTGTGTGTGTTCTTACCTAATTGTTCTTACCTAATTGTATCTTTACAGGAATGAGTCAAGCTCATACTGTCCCATGTCTTAAACCATATTTATCGTACATATCCTTAAATTTATGAATTGTTTTGGCACACACTATTTCATCCGGTAGTGCATTCCACTGATCAATTGCTCTGTTTGGGAAACTGAATTTCCTCACGTCTTTATCACCTCTCTTCTTAAGTAGTTTTTTGCAGTGTACTCTTGCTGATGCTTCTCCATATGTTAAGTAATCATTTATGTCTATTTTCTCCTTTCCTGATATACATTTATATAGCATTATCATGTCACCTCTTTTCCTTCTCTCCTGTAGTGTTGGTAGATTCAGTTTATTTAGTCTTTCTTCGTAGCTTAGGTCCCTTAAGCTTGGTATCCGTCTTGTAGCGGCCCTTTGAACTTTTTCAATCTTGTCTATGTGCTTTTTGAGATGAGGACTCCAGACTACTGATGCATATTCCAGGGTTGGTCTAATGAATGATGTTATTATCCTTCTTAGCATGTCTTCATTTATGTATGTGAATGCTATTCTCATATTTGCAAGCAGTGTATACATGTTCCGTACCTTCTCGCTGATGTGGTCAGCCGGAGATAGTCTGTTATTGATAATCACACCTATACTCAGTTTTTTTTTATTGAGGCAAAGATGCACTTGATAGGTTGGTGACGATTGGCTGAATGCAACATGTCCGAGTAACGTTTACTAACCCAAATTTCCCCATCAGATATATGTTGTCAATTAATAATAAAGAAATTATGAAGTAATGTTGCATTCTGCCAATCATCACCAATCTGTCAAGTGCATCTTCGCCTCGATAAAAAAAAATGAGTATAGGTCCTTCTCTCTTTCTGATGTGTGTAGGGTTTTATTTCCTAACGTACAATCCCAATCAGGCCTTTTTCCACTTTTACCAAACTTGATTACATGACACTTGTCCACATTGAATTCCACTTGCCATGTATTACTCCATTCATGAAGTTTATTTAATTCTTCTTGTAGCTCTTTACAAGACTCTGTGTTAGTAATTCTCCTTTGTATTTTTGCATCATCTGCAAACATAGCTTTGATTTCCAGTGTTAATGTCTACATCATTTATATGCACTAAAAACATGATTGGTGCCAGCACTGAGCCCTGTGGTACTCCACTAGTCACCTCTTTCCATGATGAGTAGTTTCCCCTTAGTACTGTTCTCATTTCTCATTTTATGAGAAAATCTTGCATCCAACAAAACAGTTTGCCTCGAATTCCTCCTTGATGGTACGGTTTCCATAAAAGTCTTTGGTGTGGTTCTGTGTCAAATGCGTTCTTGAAATCTAAATAGATACTGTCCACCCATCCTTCTCTTTCCTGTATTGTGTCTGTTACTCTGTCATAGTAGCTCAACAGATTAGTAACACATGATTTTCCTTTTCTGAAACCAAACTGTCTTTCTGTTATCATATTGTGTTCTTCTAGATGATTTACCCAAGCTTTTCTTATAAGCTTTTCTAATACCTTGCTTACAACACTGGTCAGTGATACTGGTCGGTATTTGAGTGGATTTTGCCTATTCCCTTTCTTGAATAAGGGGTCAATATTTGCTTTCTTCCAAGTATCAGGTAGTTTACCTTGACTCAAGGATTTCTTGAAAATTAAAAATAATGGTTTACTTAACTCCTTTGCACATTCTCGTAGCACCCAACATGAAATTTCATCAGGACCATTTGCTTTTCCTCTGTCTAATTTACTTAACTCCTCCTGTATTACTTTTTCTGATATTTGTATATCTGGTAGTATGTGTGGCCTTGCATGTTCCACATAGTCCCTCTCAAAATTTTTTTCTTCTGTAAAAACTAATTGGAAATTCTTATTTAGTGCTTCACAAATATCTTTCTCTTGTGTATAGGTGATTCCCTCGTCTGTAATGGATTGTATTTTATCTTTTACTTTGGTTTTGCTTCTGATGTATCTGTAAAATAGCTTTGGTTGATCACTACTTTTATTTATGATATCCTCCTCAAACTGTTTTTGGGCTACCCTCCTTATTCTTGTTTAATCGTTTCTTGCCTGTTTGTAATTATTATATGCCCTTTCACTATTGTGTGGATGTGGATGTAATAGGAACACACTGAGGTGGTTTGGCCATGTGGAGAGGATGGAGGGTGAAAGAGTGACGAAGAGAGTGTATGTGAGTGAGGTGGAGGGGGGAAGAGGGAGGGGGAGGCCGAGGATGAGATGGAGGGATGGGGTGGAGAGGTTTATGAGAGAGGGGGGTGTGAGTTGGGAGCAGGGCAGTGAAATGGCGGGGGACAGGGCGACTTGGAGGCGATTTGTTTGTGGCCACCCCAAATGGGATTGAGGCGTCTGGCAATAGGTAGATAGATAGATAGTTTTCTGTATTTATTCCACAACAAATCTCTTCTTTCTTTTGATTTTTTACATTCTGTATTGAACCATTTCTGTATTTTCTTACCTGCTTCTTTGTGTTGTGGGATGTACTTCTGGACTCCTATTTCATAAAATTCACAGAATTTTTTATATACAGCATCTAAATCTTGTCCTCTAAGCTCATTTTCCCAATCAACTTATAAGAAATACTTCTTTAGGTCATGATAATTTCCCTTTTTATAGTTTAGGCTCTTTTGTAACTATCATTGCTGTTAACTATGTCATATGCTATCCTGAAGTTGCAATTTAGTACTGCATGGTCGCTTTTGCTGAGTGGAAGGTGATATATTAAACTGTCAATATAATTTTCTTGCCTAGTAAATATGAGATCTAGCATTGAAGGTACATCGAGTCCTCTTTTTCTGGTGGTTTCCCTCACATGTTGCATTAGGAAAAACTCTTGCTCGAGATCCAGGAGCTTTTGGTCCCAACAGCTTTCTTGGCTTATTATGTCTAGAGTATTCCAATTTATATTTGTATTAAAATCTCCAGTTAGTATAATTCTTTCCGATTTCTCTTCTATTTTATGTAGTAATGCTCTTAAACTCTGAATTGTACTCTCTGCCAGGTCCTCATATACGTCTCTTTCCCATGTGTTTGATCTGGGTGGCATGTACAAATTGGCTACAATTACTTTCCCTTCAGATGTGTTGATCTCTTCTGCAATCAGTTCTACTTGTGACTGTATATCTAGTTTTATTTCATTGACTTTTAGATTTTTCTTAGTTAATATTATAATTCCTCCTCCTTTTTTTAAGTTTCTATTTCTTCTCCATATATTATATTCCTCCAAGTTTAATATGTCATTTGATATACTTGGTGTTAATTTTGTTTCAGTTAGGCATATTATATGTGGTTAATTTTCTCTGACATAATCGTTCATCTCTAATAATTTAGATACCATTCCATCCACATTTGAGTACATCAACTTAATGATCTTGTTTATATACTTGTCATGACTTGGTTCTACTACCTTCCTCCTTTTTATTCCCTCCTGTTCATGTACCACTTTTGTACCTGCAATCCTATTACTTTGTAAAAAAATGTGTTCTTCTCCTCTTCTGATCTTCCCTCATTTTTTGTTTTTGCTTCCTCCCTCTTCTCTTTCAGTTTGTGTGTGTGTGTGTGTGTGTGTGTGTGTGTGTGTGTGTGCACCAAAGCAAGATTGTGCAAGCAGAGTGAAAGAAGAGTTTTGGGGAAATGTAGAAGCGTGAATGGAAAAGTTTGGGAGGTATGAGACAGTGTTTGTGATTGGCGATATGAGTGGAAAAGTATGGAATGTGAAGATGTGTTGGGGTGCAGTTTGACCTTACACCTTGTCCTAGTTCCCTTCTCAAACTAAATTCCAAAAAATGCTACGTGTTTGACTGGGGAACTCTTGGCCTAGGTTAACCCCCATTTTAATTCAGAAGCTCTGCTCCAGAGTAACCACCTGGGTAAAGTGCTATTCATAAACAGAGTAGGTAATATGAAATAAAACTCAACGTGGGTTTTCTTTTCTTATTAACACTAACTTGGAGACATTAAAAAATATAAGGGGTTTTGAGTTAAGTATGAGGTAGCACCATAAATCACTAAGTTAGGTATCACTTATCCATTCTTTTCAGGTTGTCTCCATCAGTCCTCTGGCCTGATCTCCCCTGGCAGTCTGCACCTGGGGCCTGTCAGGTAGGTCTGAGTCCAAGCCTTCAAAGTCCATTCCAGACTTGAAACTCAAAACCCATTCCCATAAATCCAACATACTTCTTATACTAATTATGGTCTAATTAAAACTAACTGTGCTTTGGATATCTGTCTATCTATTGCCAGACACCTCAATCCTGCAAGGGGTGGCCACAAACAAATCACCTCCATGTTGCTCTGTCCTCCGCCATTTTGCTCCCCTGCTCCCAGCTCGTGCCCCCTTCTCTCATATACCTCTCCACTCCATCCCTCCATCTCATCCATGGCCTACCCCTCCACCTCACGCACATACACTCCCCTCATTAGTCTATCACTCTCCATCCTCTCCACATGGCCAAACCACCCCAGTGTATTTCTCCTGATGCTTTCTGTTACATCCACATCCACACCACAATGTGCCTTCACTTCCTCATTTGGGAGTCTCTCTCTCCATGTAGCTCCACTTGCTTCTCTCAGATAACTCATTTCCACTGCTCTCACTCTTGATTTGCATCCCTCCAATAAGGTCCAAGCTTCACTTCCATACATTAAAGTTGGTATCACAATACTGTCATGAAGTAACTTTTTCTCTTCCATGCTCACATCCTAATTTCTTATCACTGCTTTCAGAGAACCAGCAACCTTTTTTCCTTGCTGCACCCTTTCAATGACTTCACCTTCTAAATTTCCATGTTTACTTGTCACACTACCCAGGTACCTAAATGCACTCACATTTTCCATTTCCTCCTCACCCAGCCTCACTGTACATTCAGTGACTTCATTTCTCTCGAAGACCATACCTTTACTCTTCCCAACATTCATCTTTAGATTCCATTTCTGACACACTCTCCCAGACCCATTCACCAAGCCTTGCAGTTCCCCTTCGTCTTCACTTCTGCAAACAACAATACAGGAAGTTTCCAAATGATGCTCTTTCTCTCATTAGGGTTGCTCCAACATCCACTGCCCTACCTTGTAACTCTTTTATAACCACATCCATTTACAGATTGAACAACCATGGAGACATGACACATCCCAGTTTCAATCCAACATTCATACAGAAAAATTCACTCAGTTCACTATCCACACACACTGTAGCCTTAGCATCCTTATACACACTCTTCACGACATTCAGCAACTTCCCATGTACTCCAAATATTCTTAATATTTTCCATATTCCTTGTCTGTCCACTCTGTCATATCTATCTATCTATCTATTGCCGGATGCCTCAATCCCGTTTGGGGTGGCCACAAACAAATCGCCTCCAAATCGCCCTGTCCCCCTCCATTTCACTGCCCTGCTCCCAACTCACACACCCCTCTCTCATATACCTCTCCACCCCATCCCTCCATCTCACCCTCGGCCTCCCCCTCCCTCTTACCCCCTCCACCTCACTCACATACACTCTTTGTCACTCTTTCACCCTCCATCCTCTCCACATGGCCAAACCACCTCAGTGTGTTCCTCATAACGCTTCCTATCACATCCACATCCACACCACAACGCTCCTTGATATCCTCATTCATCAGCCTGTCTCTCCATGTGACTCCACAGGCTCCTCTTAAATAACTCATTTCCACTGCTCTCACTCTTGACTTGTGTCCTTCCAACAACGTCCAAGCTTCACTTCCATACGTTAGAGTTCGTATCACAATACTGTCATGTAGTAACTTTTTCACTTCCATGACCACTTCCCTGTTTCTTATCACTGCTTTCAAAGAACCAGCAACCTTTCTTCCCTGCTGCACCCTTTCAAGCACTTCACCCTCCACACCTCCATCCTTACTTATCACACTACCCAAGTACTTAAGGGGGCCGACCACCTTTTTAGGCTAATTTTCGATGATGTTGGCCGTTTTCTGTTATGCCATCCAGGGGGTAGTCTAACGCCCCCTCTAACCTCATGAGGAGTCATAAGGGTGAAAACCCATTCTAAAGCTGGTAAATTCAGGCTTATTTGAAGGTATCTCGAGCTAATACGCACGCCAGAAACGTGTTTATAACCAACATATTGTTTGCAAAGTTGTTTGCCATCCTAAATACTCTGACAGTTGTTTTATATTGACAAAAACGTATGTATTTATCACTACAGCCTTCTGTCTAGTGACATTTGGTAATCCCTCCCTCACACTGTCATCTGTCACGAAGAGAGAGAGAACATCATTCAGTGCCGGGTGAGTCCCTGTACAGAGTAGGTCTATGCCCCACGCCTCAATCATTCCCCTTGACACTCGCACCTTACTTGATATATTTTTCTATTCTCTTTTGGGCATACCAACAGCTTCAGCTAAGATGCCAAAGAAGCCTGCCAAGAATGCTAGAATGCGTGCATTACGCCTACAACAGCTACGCATGACAGATGTCCTGCCACGCCCACCATCACCCATCCCGCCTACACCTCCCACCAAACCTCCCTCACAACCTTCTACATCAGGCACAACACCTACCTCTCCACAACACCTACCTCTCCTCCTGATTATGATTCTTGGTGTTTTTACAAGAGGTGGGAGGCAGACAAGACCCAGCCATGTCGCAAACACAGTGATAAGCCTGGATACCTGAGCAAGTTGTCAGACGAGGAAAGGAAGATGGTGAAACAGGTTTACCTGGACTTGACTGATGAGAAACTGCTTAGTAGATGCCTGAAAGGACGGACCCAAAATCCCAACGAGAGCATTCATCACAAGCTATGGATGAAGACCTCAAAGTCCAAGTATGTTGGCCTTGGACGTGTCACATTTCTAGCTCACCAGGTGTCCCTAGAACACAACTTTGGCTATGAGGCGGCTTATTTGCTAGCACACCTTGGTTTTGGAGTCACAGATAATAAGATAGCTAACCTTCAATATCTCCAAAAAGAGTGCGTGAGGACCAGCACCCCTCGGAGGACCAACACCCGCCAGAAACGAAAGACACCCGATGATGATGACGATGAATTTTACAGTCCTGGGGCCTTCTAATATGACAATCCTGGCTACAATGAGTGGGAGGGGCGACCCATGATACCCTTATACTATCATATTATGTGAATTCTTTTGTTAGAAACAATAACTTTCTAATCGAGGGCTATACTTAGTATGAGGGGACCAGGTGCCAGTCAGTATATCAGCACATTCTTGCCTGTACCTTGTATTTACTTGCCTATATGTGTAAATCCATGTTGCATATACAATGAGAATAGTGTATAGTACCTCTACTAGCAATTTCATAAACCCATCTTTACTAAAACGCACGGTATACGTGTTCAAAACCTTCGAAAATCTTTGACAGCGATTTTCTCAAAATGTAAGTTATAGCACTTTCAAGTCTATTAACTCGAGAACCAATGCACCTACATAAAAACTAATGATACCATTGGAATCAGCGTAAAAAATACAATAATTACACACAGGGATTTTCCCCTAATCTTTTCTGTTCGTTCACACGAAGTACTCAAAGTCCGAAACTTAGCAAAAAAAATTAATTTTCTAATTACACTAATTTCCTAATACCCTAATTTCGAAACTAGAGCAGGTAAATGAAATCCCTAGCGCACAGTTATAGTAATAGTGTTGATATGCAATGTGTCCTAAGGAAATTACAATAAAAACATCTTGGTATGTCTAGATAGTGTATTCTATCTATCTATCTATAGCCCGACGCCCCAATCCCGCAAAGGGTGGCCGCAGACAAAACGCCTCCAAGTCACTCTGTCACCCACCATTTGACTCCCCTCCCCCCAACTCACCCCCCCCTCCCTCACATACCTCTCAACTCCATCCCTCCACCTCATCCTCGGTCTACCCCTCCCTCTCCCTCCCTCCACCTCACCTACATACACCCTCTTAGTCAGTCTTTCATTCTCCATCCTCTCCACATGTCCAAACCACCTCAGTGTATTTCTCCTAATCTTTTCAACCACATCCACATCTACCCCACAACGTTCCTTCACTTCTTCATTCGTCAACCTGTCCCTCCATGTCACTCCACATGCTCCTCTCAAGTAACTCATTTCCACTGCTCTCACTCTTGACTTGTTCCCCTCTTGCAAGGTCCACGCCTCGCTTCCATACGTCAGGGTAGGGATCACAATACCATCATGCAGTGACTTCTTAACTTCCATACTCACCTCCCTATTTCTCATCACTGCTTTCAGTGTGCCAACAGCCTTCCTTCCCTGCTGTACCCTTTCACGTACTTCATCCCCCAAAGTTCCATCCTTACTCATCACACTACCCAAGTACTTGAATGCACTCACATTCTCCATATCCTCACCATCCAACCTCACTGCACACTCTGTGACTTCATTCCTCTCAAACACCATAACTTTACTTTTGTTTACATTAACTTTCAGCTTCCTCCTCCTACACACTGTCCCAAATTCATTCACCAAACCTTGCAACTCCCATTCATCTTCACTCAACAATACTGTATCATCAGCAAACAGCAACACCGGAAGCTTCCAAATCTCACCCTCATTCATTAGGGCCACCCCCACATCCACTGCCCTACCTTGTACCTCCTTTACGACCCCATCCATATATATATTAAACAGCCATGGAGACATTACACACCCCTGTTTCAGTCCCACATTGAGATCAAAGAACTCACTCAGCTCACCATCCACTCGCACCGTAGCCCTAGCTCCCTCGTACATACTCTTCACAGCACTCAACAATTTCCCCTCCACTCCATATATTCTTAATACCTTCCACATACCTTTCCTATCTATTCTGTCATAAGCTTTCTCCAAGTCCATGAAGGCAGCGTACACTTTCCTTCCCTTCTCTAGATACTTTTCCACTAAACATCTTAGAACAAATATCTGATCTACACACCCTTTTCCCTTCCTAAATCCCCCTTGTTCTTCTCCAACTAGCTCCTCTGTCATATGCCTAACCCTATCAATGAGTATTCTACCATATATTTTACCAGTCACACTAAGAAGGCAAATACCCCTATGGTTACCACATACTTCTCTCTCCCCTTTTCCTTTGTACAGAGGAACAATTATACCTGATTTCCAGTCCTCTGGAACCCTTCCCTCTTCCCAAGCCAATCTACACAACTTCCATATCCACTCCACAACAATCTCACCCCCATACCTAAGCATTTCACCACACACTCCATCAATTCCTGGGGCCTTTCCCAGCTTAATCTTCTTCATTGCTTCCACTACTTCTGACCTACTGATCTCTTCCTCCCTCCTCTTTTACTATTTTGTACGAAAATTTCGACACAAAATTGGCCATAACTCGAAAACTATTAGACATATCCGATTTATTTTGGTATCAGTTTTAACTACTAATGGACCCCTATAACTGTGCCAAAAATGGTTATGATACCTTAAAAATTACCTGCCCCTCAAGAGTAAAAAGTGGGAGTCCCCCTTAAACGTACTCACATTTTCCAATTCCTCACCATCCAACCTCGCTGTACATTCACTGACTTCACCTCTCTCAAAGACCATCACTTTACTCTTCCCTACATTCACCTTTAGATTCCGTTTCTTACACACTCTCCCAAACTTATCCACCAAGCCTTGCAGCTCCCCTTCGTCTTCACTCAACAACACATTATCATCTGCAAACAACAGTACAGGGAGTTTCCAAACACTATCCTTTCTTACCAGGGCCACTCCAACAGACCCTACTTTGTACCTCTTTTATTACCCCATCCATGTACAGATTGAACAACCATGGAGAAATGACACATCCCTGTTTCAACCCAACTTTCAAAGAGAAAAATTCACTTAGTTCACCATCCACACGCACTGCAGCCTTCGCACCATTGTACATACTCTTCACAGCATTCAACAACTTCCCATCTACTCCATATATTCTTAACACTTTCCACAATCCTTGTCTATCCACCCTGTCATATGCTTTCTCCAAATCCATGAATGCCGCATACAACTTCTTTCCCTTCTCTAGAAACTTTTCCACTAAAGATCTAAGAATGAATATTTGATCTACACAACCTCTTCCCTTCCTAAAGCCTCCCTGTTCTTCTCCAACTAATTTCTCTGTTCTTTCTCTAACACTGTCAATAAGTATCCTACCATACACTTTTTCTATTATACTAAGAAGACAAATGCCCCTATGATTACCACACACTTCTTTTTCCCCTTTTCCTTTGTACAAGGGAATAATTATACCTGACTTCCAATCCTCCGGGACTCTACCTTCCTCCCAGGCCAATCTGCACATCTTCCACATCCATTCTACTACTATCTCTCCCCCATGCTTCAGTATTTCACCACACACTCCATCAATTCCTGGGGCTTTCCCTGATTTAACTTTCTTCATTGCTTCCACAACTTCTGTCCTACTGATTTCTTCTTGTCTTCTTACCTCCCTCCTTCTCCCGGTCATTCCCCAGCCACTTATACTCGCATTACTTCCATCCTCTATGTTCAACAATTCCTTAAAATGTTCTCTCCATCTGCTCACTTTTCCTCCCTTCTCCACTAGTAATCTACCATTTTTATCTTTCACTCTCCTGCTAACTTCACTTCCACCCTGTCTTACTCTTTTCACCTCTTTCCGGAACATTTTCTTACAGTCCCTCCACTTTACACTCAAATTGCTTCCAAATTCCTCATCCACTCTCTTCTTACTCTCTCTTACTAATCTTTTCACCTCTTTCTTTCTGTCTACATATAACTCTCTCTTCCGCCTCTCAACTTCTTCCACGCCCCTATTTCTCATCCATTCATTGTATGCTTTCTTCTTTTGTGCCACAGCCTGTTTCGCCTCTTCAGTCCACCACGCTGTTCCTTGCACCCCCCTCCGTCTTCTCTTCCTTCCACACACCACATCACATGCTGCACATATTTCTTCTTTAACTATCCTACACACACCTTCCACGTCTCCCATCTGCTCCAATTCATATTTGCCCAATCGTTCCTCCACTTCTTTCTTATACTCTGCCTTTTTCTCATCCTCTTGTAATCCTTCCACTCTCCTTGCAACTACTCCTTCCTCTTGTCTTTCCCTTCTTCTATTCCTCCATCTTACTTGAATTCTAATTCTGGCCACCACCAAGTAGTGGTCAGAAAGTCCACTCCCCCAACCTCAGTAAACTCTTGCATCCATTACACATCTTCGCATCCTTTCATCCACACACACATAATCAATCATTGCCTTCCTTTCATTCAGTTCACCACCCACCCTTCTCATCACTTGCTATGTATACCTGTGGATCATTTTATGCCTGAAGAGGGTATTGGCTATCACCAACCCCCTCCCAGCACAAATGTCCACTAATGCACTCCCATTCTCATCTATCTCAGCAGGCACAACTCACTCACCAACTATTCCATCCACCTTCACATTCCCAACTTTACCATTCATATCACCAGTCAAAAACACTCTCTCATTCCTTCCAAACTTTTCCATGCACACTTCCACATTTGTCCAGAACTCTTCTCTCACTCTTCTAGCACGATCTTGCATTGGCGCATACACCAACACTATCGCCCACATTTGTATTCCAACTTTCAACTTTACCCACACAATCCTTGACCCAACTGATCCATACTGTCTTATGCTCTTCTTCCATCTTTTACGCACAACTATACATACTCCTTCCTTTGCCCTCTCATTCTCACCTACTCCTGCACATATACCCCATCCATACTCCCATTCTCTCACACTTTCTCCTCTCCATTTTGTTTCAGTTATTCCACATACATCTACTTTCGCACCCTCAAGCACCTGGACAATCTCTCTTTCACTTCATCATTCGCTCCCCTTACATTCCACGTTCCGATAACTATGTCCTTTGTTCGGTCCTTGGTCGTCATCGTTTGGTCCGTCCTTGTCTGAGGCTTATTGTTTGTTTTGTTTAGTTAGTTGTTTTCCGGGGAGGGGCACTAACCCTCCGCCAACCCTTTTAGTCGCCTTTTACGACAAGCAGGGATACTCTAGGAACGTTTCCATGAGAGACCCAAGGATGAATATCTGATCTACACAGTCTCTTCCCTTCCTAGAACCTCCCTGTTCTTCTCCAACTATACTTGATTTTTTTCCAGCTAATGATCCACTTCCGTGAATGTGGCACCTGCACATTCCTGCCACATTGGTTCGTTTCAGTTTCATACCTGAAGTATCACATTTACAAAAAACATTTGTACCTTATATTCCAATTCTCATAAATGCTGTTTTGCATTGTCATTGTACTATACAAACAGACATGAAATGAGTATGTGTGCTTCACCCAAACGGACAATGAATTTGAGGAAGTTGAATTTGAATTTAAATTTTTATTGCTGTAAATGGTACAGAGTTGTTGCAGCTCCCTATATTAAAAAACAATAACTTTATTGTGGATCACACCTACTCCATTGCTTCGATACCTTCTCCCATATTATCCGTAAGTATATATATTTATTCATTTATTAGAGATGCAACAACTCTGTACCCTTTACAACACTAAATATTTCATTTCAAATTCAACTTCCTCAAATTCATTGTCCGTTTGGGTGAAACACTGATACATACTCGTTTCATGTCTGTTTTTATAGTACAGTGACAAAAACAATTTGTTTCGTCTAGCAAGATGTCAGACTTTATTATGGATCACACTTACTGCATTGCTTCGATACCTTCGCCCATATTATCCATAAGTATATACTGTATATCCATAAGTATATATATTTATTTATTAGAGATGCAACAACTCTGTGCCTTTTACAACAATAAATATTTCAATTCAAGTAGCAGCCGTGGCTCAGTGGGTTAGAGCGCTCCGCTCTAACCGAAGGGTCGGAGGATCGAATCCACCCAAGGGTCATTGGTAGACATCAGGAAGGGCATCCGGTCATAAAATGCTACACGCTCCAGTCCAAAGTCCTCTACCCAGGGGCAACGCCTTAGCCCTTCGGGGATACCTGGCGTAAAACCAAATTATTATTTTTTTTTTTTATAAATATTTCAATTCAAATTCAGCTTCCTCAAATTCATTGTCTGTTTGGGTGAAACACAGATACATACTCGTTTCATGTCTGTTTGTATAGTACAGTGACAATGCAAAACACTATTTATGAGAAGTGGAATATTAGGTACAACTGTGTTTTGTAAATATACTTCAGGTATGAAACTTAAACCAACCAATCACGTGGCAGGAGTGCACAGGTGCCACATTCACGAAAGTGGATCATCAGCTGAAAAAAAATCGAATATAATTCCTCTGTTATTTCCCTATCTCTGTCAATAAGTATCCTACCATATATTTTTCCTATTACACTCGGAAAACAAATGCCCCTGTGATTACCACACACATCTATTTCCCTTTTTCCTTTGTACATATACATGTCTGTTATATACACCTGCAGAAGATACTGAAAACCCACTCTTAAAAATATTCCAGGCAGTGGAAAGAGTGCTGGACTATATGTGTCAAGTTAGAAGGGGCCTACTTGAGGGGGATAGTGTCCTAGCTAAACTGGTTAGCTGTTTATTTTTTAGAGCCTACAGTCGGATACTTCCTGAACAGACCTTGTATAACCAACCCACCCATTCCCTACCTAAGGCCAAATTATCAGGTCAATCGTTCACTTTGTCAGGAAAGCACCAAATTTTACACGGGTGTAGAGTGGACCCATACGATCATTTTTCGAGATGGACCCCCCAGATTTGGCCCTCCTGGTGGCTGCCATCTTTGATTTCAAAATGGTAGTAGTAGTAGTTGTTCCCTAGGCAGTCTGGCCGAACAGCCCCGAGTCCCTTAGGAAGGCCATGGCTGAGACCGGGCTTTCCCACAGAGTTCTCAAAGAGTGTATGTTGTGTTGTTGGCGTAGGTGATTGTGTGCAATGCAGTCTTCCATAATGTGCTTAATAGTATGGGGTGCTGTGTTGCATCCTGGACAGGCATCAGCGATGGAGTCATCCAGCCTCTTCTGGTAGCTTAAGAGGGCTGGATGGTGCCCACATCTCAGCCTGGCCAGGTGGACCCTGTCCTCACGAGGAAGATAGGATTCAGAAGGGTGGATGTCAGGAGGCTGTGCATGCAGCTGTGTGTTGTCTTTAAGTGAATGAATGGAGTGGCGAGTGATCTGAGTGTGGATATGCTTCTGGAAGCTGGTCTGAGGTGGGCGAGGGGGAGAGATGACAGTAGTTGTGTATGGTATCGTGTGCTGGGTGTTGTTTTGATGTTCCTTGGTGTGGGTGGATGTGCTGCCATGTACTGTAGTGGATGTTGTGGGTTTGTGGAAGCTGCGGGAAGAAACTGGGTGCCTCTCATGTCTAGGTGATCCTTGACTTTGAGGACTTTGGTTTCTTGATGTAGGTGGTCTGTTGGTGTAGTAGTTGTGCAGCCTGTGATTATTTTTAGGGCCTTGTTCTTTATGGTCTGTAGAGTGTTGTAGTGTGTTTTGGTCAGGTTAGAAGCCCAGGCAGGGCTTACATAATTCATCACTGAACGTATGTATTGTTTGTATACTGTGGTGGTGGTTTCTTTGTTGTGTCCAAATGTTGTATGGACAAGTGACCTCAAAGCATTGAGTCTTGGTGTTATTTTATTTTTAATGTTAGTGATGTATTGTTTAAATGACATTGATGTATTGTATGTTACACCAAGGATTTTGTGTGTGTGTGTGTGTGTGTGTGTGTGGTAGGGGAGTGTTGTTTATGGTGACAGGAAGCGTTATGAGGAACACACTGAGGTGGTTTGGCCATGTGGAGAGGATGGAGGGTGAAAGACTGACGAAGAGAGTGTATGTGAGTGAGGTGGAGGGGGGAAGAGGGAGGGGGAGGCCGAGGATGAGACGGAGGGATGGGGTGGAGAGGTATATGAGAGAGGAGGGTGTGAGTTGGGAGTAGGGCAGTGAAATGGCTGGGGACAGGGCGACTTGGAGGCGATTTGTTTGTGGCCACCCCAAACGGGATTGAGGCGTCTGGCAATAGATAGAGATAGATGGTATATGTGGTAGGGGATTGTTGTTTATGGTGAGGTGTGGGATGTGACTGCGTTCTGCTGTCCAATTTGTGAGAAGAGTCACTGTAGATTTGGCTGGGGCTATTTTGAGCCTGTTTGTGGTGAACACCCCTGGGGGTAGGGGGGGTTTTCAAGAATACTCCCTCAGTATCCCTGCTTGTCGTAAAAGGCGACTAAAAGGGTTGGCGGAGGGTTAGTGCCCCTCCCCAGAAAACAACTAATTAAAAAAAACAACAATAAGCCACGGACAAGGACTGACCAAATGATGACGACCAAGGACCGAACAAAGGACATGGTTATCGGAACGTGGAATGTAAGGGGAGCGAATGATGAGGTGAAAGAGAGAGAGATTGTCCAGGTGCTTGAGGGTGCGAAAGTGGATGTATGTGGAATAACTGAAACAAAATGGAGAGGAGAAAGTGTGACAGAATGGGAGTATGGATGGGGTATAAGAGCAGGAGTAGGTGAGAATGAGAGGGCAAAGGAAGGAGTATGTATAGTTGTGCGTAAAAGATGGAAGAAGAGCATAAGACAGTATGGATCAGTTGGGTCAAGAATTGTGTGGGTAAAGTTGAAAGTTGGAATACAAATGTGGGCGATTGTGTGTGTGTATGTGCCAATGCAAGATCGTGCTAGAAGAGTGAGAGAAGAGTTCTGGACAAATGTGGAAGTGTGCATGGAAAAGTTTGGAAGGAATGAGAGAGTGTTTTTGATCGGTGATATGAATGGTAAAGTTGGGTATGTGAAGGTGGATGGAATAGTTGGTGAGTGGGGTGTGCCTGCTGAGAGAGATGAGAATGGGAGTGTGTTAGTGGACCTTTGTCCTGGGAGGGGGTTGGTGATAGCCAATACCCTCTTCAGGCATAAAATGATCCACAGGTATACATGGCAAGTGATGAGAAGGGTGGGTGGTGAACTGAATGAAAGGAAGGCAATGATTGATTGTGTGTGTGTGGATGAAAGGATGCGAAGATGTGTAATGGATGCAAGAGCTTATAGAGGTTGGGGGAGTGGACTTTCTGATCACTACTTGGTGGTGGCCTGAATTAGGATTCAAGTAAGATGGAGGAATAGAAGAAGGGAAAGACGAGAGGAAGGAGTAGTTGCAAGGAGAGTGGAAGGGTTACAGGAGGATGAGAAAAAGGTAGAGTATAAGAGAGAAGTAGAGGAACGATTGGGCAAATATGAATTGGAGCAGATGGGAGACGTGCAAGGTGTGTGTAGGATATTTACAGAAGAAATATGTGCAGCATGTGATGTGGTGTGTGGAAGGAAGAGAAGACGGAGGGGGGTGCAAGGAACAGCGTGGTGGACTGAAGAGGTGAGACAGGCTGTGGCACAAAAGAAGAAAGCATACAATGAATGGATGAGAAATAGGGGCGTGGAAGAAGTTGAGAGGCGGAAGAGAGAGTTATATGTAGAAAGAAAGAGAGAGGTGAAAAGATTAGTAAGAGAGCGTAAGAAGAGAGTGGATGAGGAATTTGGAAGGAATTTGAGTGTAAAGTGGAGGGACTGTAAGAAAATATTCTGGAAAGAGGTGAAAAGAGTAAGACAGGGTGGAAGTGAAGTTAACAGGGAATTGAAAGATAAAAATGGTAGACTACTAGTGGAGAAGGGAGAAAAAGTGAGCAGATGGAGAGAACACTTTAAGGAATTGTTGAACATTGAGGATGGAAGCAATGCGAGTATAAGTGGCTGGGGAATGGCTGGGAGAAGGAGGGAGGTGAGAAGACAGGAAGAAATCAGTAGGACAGAAGTTGTGGAAGCAATGAAGAAAGTTAAATCAGGGAAAGCCCCAGGAATTGATGGAGTGTGTGGTGAAATGCTGAAGCATGGGGGAGAGATAGTGGTAGAATGGATGTGGAAGATGTGCAGATTGGCCTGGGAGGAAGGTAGAGTCCTGGAGGATTGGAAGTCAGGTATAATTATTCCCTTGTACAAAGGAAAAGGGGAAAAAGAAGTGTGTGGTAATCATAGGGGCATTTGTCTTCTTAGTATAATAGGAAAAGTGTATGGTAGGATACTTATTGACAGAGTTAGAGAAAGAACAGAGAAATTAGTTGGAGAAGAACAGGGAGGCTTTAGGAAGGGAAGAGGTTGTGTAGTTCAGATATTCATTCTTAGATCTTTAGTGGAAAAGTTTCTAGAGAAGGGAAAGAAGTTGTATGCGGCTTTCATGGATTTGGAGAAAGCATATGACAGGGTGGATAGACAAGGATTGTGGAAAGTGTTAAGAATATATGGAGTAGATGGGAAGTTGTTGAATGCTGTGAAGAGTATGTACTATGGTGCGAAGGCTGCAGTGCGTGTGGATGGTGAACTAAGTGAATTTTTCTCTTTGAAAGTTGGGTTGAAACAGGGATGTGTCATGTCTCCATGGTTGTTCAATCTTTACATGGATGGGGTAATAAAAGAGGTACAAGGTAGGGTAGTGGATGTTGGAGTGGCCCTGGTGAGAGAGGATAGTGTTTGGAAACTCCCTGTACTGTTGTTTACAGATGATACTGTGTTGTTAAGTGAAGACGAAGGGGAGCTGCAAGGCTTGGTGGATGAGTTTGGGAGAGTGTGTAAGAAACGGAATCTAAAGGTGAATGTAGGGAAGAGTAAAGTGATGGTCTTTGAGAGAGGTGAAGTCAGTGAATGTACAGCGAGGTTGGATAGTGAGGAATTGGAAAATGTGAGTACGTTTAAGTACTTGGGGAGTGTGATGAGTAAGGATGGAGGTTTGGAGGGTGAAGTGCTTGAAAGGATACAGCAGGGAAGAAAGGTTGCTGGTTCTTTGAAAGCAGTGATAAGAAACAGGGAAGTGAGCATGGAAGTGAAAAAGTTACTACATGACAGTATTGTGATACGAACTCTAACATATGGAAGTGAAGCTTGGACGTTGTTGGAAGGACACAAGTCGAGTGAGAGCAGTGGAAATGATTTATTTAAGAGGAGCCTGTGGAGTCACATGGAGAGACAGGCTGATGAATGAGGATATCAAGGAGCGTTGTGGTGTGGATGCGGATGTGATAGGAAGCGTTATGAGGAACACACTGAGGTGGTTTGGCCATGTGGAGAGGATGGAGGGTGAAAGAGTGACAAAGAGAGTGTATGTGAATGAGGTGGAGGGGGGAGGATGGAGGGGGAGGCCGAGGATGAGATGGAGGGATGGGGTGGAGAGGCATATGAGAGAGGGGGGGTGTGAGTTGGGAGCAGGGCAGTGAAATGGCGGGGGACAGGGCGACTTGGAGGCGATTTGTTTGTGGCCACCCCAAACGGGATTGAGGCGTCTGGCAATAGATAGAGATAGATAGTGTGTGTGGTAGGGGAGTTTTGTTTATGGTGAGGTGTGGGATGTGACTGTATTCTGCTGTCCAATTTGTGAGAAGAGTCACTGTAGATTTGGCTGGGGCTATTTTGAGCCTGATTGTGGTGAACCATTCGTGTAGTGTGTTGAGGTAAGGTTGAATGATGTGTGCAGCTGTGTTTGCGTTTTGGTGTGTACATGTAAGTGTTATATCATCTGCATAGGAAGCTCTATGTATCTGTGGTGTGTGGGGTGTGGGTATGTCGTGCATGTATAGATTTAAGAGTGTAGAGGACAAAACAGATCCTTGGTGGACGCCGTTTGTGAAGTTTCTGATGTTAGAAGACTGACCGGCAAATGTTATGTGCGCACATCTGCCTGCTAAGTAGTTTGCCAGCCATCTTTTTGTGTTATTGTGCATGTTTGTGTTGAGTATTTTGTTTGTGAGGTTGTGGCGTGGGATGGCATCAAAAGCTTTGCTAATGTCTAGTGTGACTAGGAGTGTTCTGTGTGGTGGCCTAGCTAAATTCATGCCATCGAAAATTCTCTGTGTAAGGTCTGTAAGAAGGGTGTTTGTGGAGTGTAGTGGCCTAAAGCCATATTGTGACTGAGCTATTGGAATGTGAGGTGTGACTAGTTGTAGTATCAGTCTTTCAGTGACTTTAGAGGTGCAGAGGAGTGTGATGGGGCGATGTGAGGAGGGTAACATGGGGTCTTTGTTGGGTTTAGGGATAGTGATGATAATGCCATGCTTCCAGATGTTGGGTATTATGTTGTGTGAGTAGCTGTAGTTTGATATGTTGGTGAGTGCTTGTATGCCTTGTGGTCCTAGGTGTTTAAGGTGAATGTTGCTTATGTTGTCTGGTCCACAGGCAGATGAGTGCTTGAGGTTGTTAATGATGTGCTTCGTCTGGTTGTAAGTGAAAGGTGCGTAGTCTGGGTCTGTGGGGAACTGTCTCTTACGTCAGATGATACGTCGGTCTTCCGGATGGGGTGTTAGATGGCTGGCTTGTGAAAATTGATTGATGAGAGTGTTTGCTTGTTGTTTGTTTGAGGGTTTGGTGTCTGTTGTTGTGATGGCAGCGTGTGATTGTGTGGTGTTGCTGTTGGAAAGTTGTCACGGGTTTTTTTATAATGTCACGGTGTTTTTATAATAAATACTATGTATTATTTAATTGATAATAATATTCAATAATATTAAAGAGCAGGGACAATGATTGTCTTGCTAAATCGAGCAACGATTCTCTAAGAACAAGAATTTATAAACTTTCTCAACAGTACATAGCAGAGACTAATTACTCACAAATGCTGAATTAGTACTGTTAGCCTCTGGAGAAAGTTACATCACCCGACAATAAATAACTAATACTAACATCAGGTTCTTGCTAAAGCTTAACTCCCAGGTGGCACAACAGATTTTAAGTTAATACAACAAGACTGGTCTAAGTACCAGTTATGAAAGGCAAGACGTCTATGCAAGCTAGGAGCTGTGTGGGAAATAAGCTTAATTATGGAGAAATGAAACAAGAGTTTACATTACATTAAGCTCAAGCAAAAGAACTGTTAAATTTTTTTATTACAAAAATAAATTTAACGTTACACTTCAAAATCAAATGAAGAGATCGCACTCACTCACTCACTCGAGAGCTAAATTCTTATGTCTAGGAAAAACACCTTAATTAAACTCTTAAGACTAGGGAAATACAAAATGGAAATACTGGTCGATGAATGCTGCGTATCACCCGAAGCTGAACTAAGGATGGGAGTACTGAAGAACTGTGAAGTGGAGTTTGGGTACTAGCTGACCTCTCACACTGCTGGCACAGGACCTCTCTCCGTCACAGCAACAACTGGACTGAATAAGTCGTGGGAAAGAAAAGCAGAGCACTAGGCCGCATTTTTCTAACGGTCGAGTGAGCGAAACGGCTCAAAACAAATCGCTCAGCGGAAGCGCCAATGTCTCACACAAGGACGATCACTTATGACACTGACAAATTGATTTGAAAGGACTCCCGCCGATGAGCGGTTAACTGAATGATAAACAGTGAGCTTTCCACTAATAGTTCGTGGCTTCTCACAAAAGGGAAATGTCGCGAATTTGATTCGTGACATTACGCCCCATGAAAATTAAATCTTTCTTCCTTCAGAAGAAAGATTTCAATATACATACATATAAATCCTAACTCAGTCACACAAGATTCACACTGTGGTGTGTGTGCTATCCTGCTACAGGAGAAAATCGCAGTCGCCAGTGAGCGAAAAAACATCGTATTTACGTTAATAGAAACAAGCTTGAGGGAAAAACTCCGTGACGACGGTGAAAATCCTGTACTCAGGTCAAACTGAGCGAAAGTTCGCTACATTTACATTAACAACTAATTGTTATGTAGTGTAGTGTATGTAATACACGGTGTAGGTGCGACAGTTGTAGTGTATCTGTACCTACGTGTAAAATGACACAGTAATACAAATTTATAGTAAAATAATGATGACGAGGCAGAAGAGAAGGGGCGGCAGCATGCGACAGGAACGACCAGCTGATCTGCACGGCAATGCTGCACCCACCAGCTACACCTGCGAAAGGAATTAAGGTGGAGCATCAAAACTGTTATTTCTCTCTCTCTCTCTGCCTAGCAATCAGTACTTGTCGTTATTAACCAGGAAACGTAATTCTTGAATTCACAAATTGCTTAGAACCCTTATAGCTTACTGGTTAACGCTTATTAACTAGGAAATGTGCCAGTTCTTGAATTACTCAAATCTCTTAGAACGGGCAGTTTACGAGTTAACCTAACATTGTTAACCAGGAAACGTGCCAGTTCTTGAATTCACAAATTGCTTAGAACGGGCAGTTTACTGGTTAACCTAACTATACACTTACGACTAATACAGCAAGCTGAAAATCGCTACGCAATCTCGGGCAGGTCATGTTTTAACACCCACCGTGGGTGTGAACACTCATGTGGTAATGTGCATTCTCTGGGAATCCTCAGAGAGGCCCACAGCTCGAGACGTTCCACAAGGTAATTCGCACACAGCCTCGGACTGTCTCTGCAGGGTTCTCAAACTTCCCCCTTAACTTATGGTATACATGTATGTACAGGCCCTGGATATACTGTGTCCTGTGGGGCCAATGAGTGAGACGTCTGGTCTACACTTTTAACTGGGAACCAGGCTGGTCCTTGGATTACTCAAATCTCTGAGGCCGCATATCTTACGGGACCCAGCATACAACAGTTGCTAGTTAGTATGCAGTTAGTAGGTGAGACATCAGGTCTACACCCACATTACCACTACCCTGTCTCTCAACTGACTCAGAGATTACAGGTGTGGTTAGAAACGGCACAGGAAGGGCATGTCCCTGATTAGTGGTGTTACTTTGACACACACTGCAGGAACGGACAAAACTATCTATGTCTCGTCCCATCCCTGGCCAGAAAAAGTCAGCTCGGATACGGCCCTGGGTCTTCCTTTTGCCCATGTGACCTCCTGAGGCTGAACAATGACCCCATTGTAACACTGCTAGGCGGTACTTGGCGGGAACAACAAACTGCAGTCGAACCTCGCCCTCGGGTGTTCGTGACTCACGGCAGAGCCGTCCTTTTTTGCAAAGGAACTTGGCTCGACCTCCCCGTGAATACTTAATCACTCGACCCTTTTGTTTGTTCCGCACGGCAGCAAGTGTCGGGTCGAAATGTTGTTCTTGTACAACAAGTTGACTACACATCAGATCTTGCGGCGATTCAATGATCACTGGGGTGACACAATCTGGAGCCTCAGCCATGGCTCGTGTTACCGTAGCAGCCGAAGTCTGAGTTGTGTCATCATCGGAGCAACTATCCTTGACTCCGTGAATATTTCCAATGATGAGGTCAAATAAAGGTTCTGGCATGACAACTGCAGCTGTCAGGCCAGTGAAAAATGGAGACGCCACCTGGATACGTGCCTCAGGGAACAATCTCACTGATCCATCAATAAGTGTAACTTGGATCTGTCGACCTGTATACTCATCAGGCCGAACCAAACTCTGCTTAACAGAGCAACCTGAGGAACCATTGTCCCTCAGGACATTTACAGAAACACCTCCCACAGACCCTGACTGAACAAGAAAGGCAGTGTTGCTGGTGGAAGGGTCTGAGGAGGTAGCAGCCAGTCATTCATGAGACTGCGGAACAACAGATGCAGCAAACATGGCGCCCTGGGAACTAGGTGTCTGAGGAGAGTTAATGGTTGGAGGGGGACTTGTGAACTGTTGGGAAGTACATGTACTGGTAGAGATGGCACCACCGGGTAGTTGTTGTGGAATAAAGGCTGCATTTGCCTCCTGCCTCCGATACACTAATTGACCTGATTGAGGGTTACGTGGCTTGTCCTTGTATTGCTGCTGCTGCTTGGGGAACTGCTGCTGGTTGGGGTGCTTGTTGTACCGCTTCCACTCAGCTTTCTGAGTGTTTTGCCCCTGGTCCTTCCACTGCTGTTTGCTTGGACCTTGGCCATAACTCTGAGAATGGCCTTGTTGGTGGGGTTCAATCTGAGACGGTTTCCCAGATTTATCAGGTTTTCTGTTCCAGGTGTTTTGCTTACGAGTTTGATACCCGTATGCAGTAAAGAATGCGTCAGCCTTTTCTACCATTTGGCTGGCATCTTTCACCTGGCAGATCTTAAGTTGTGCTATGAGCTCAGCAGGCCACGACCTCTCTAGCTGTGTACGCAGCATAAGGTCAGTTATCCCCTCACGTGTGGAAGGAGTTTCATCTTTCTCCATCCACTCACCTAAGTAAGCAGTGAGACGGTCGAGGAACTTAACAGCTGTCTCCTTGTCTTGGAGACGAGCTCGCATGAACTGAACTTTGGCGTCGTCTACTGTGAGACCATACGCCTTAATGAGTGCAGCTTTCATCACTTCATATGTGAGATTGTCTCCACGAATTCTGTGGAGAATATCGAGGGCAGGACCCTCAAACAGGCTAAGAAACTGAAGCCGCTTAGCTGCATCATCGAGCTGGTAAAGTTGAGCCATGTCTTCAAATCGAGCTATGTATGGCTCGATTCGCTCACCATCTTTGTATGGGGGAAGCTTGATGCGTGGGGTCGCCAGGACATGTGCAGGGAGAACGCTCGTGGAGCTTTGACCAACTGCACCAGATGTGTCTGAAGCCAAGGAATCTCGCTTGAGCTTCAGCACTTCAAGTTCATGTTTTTCTCGTGCCTCTCGTTCGGCACGTTTGTATTCACGTTGTTCCCACACGTGTTCTAAGTCGAGTTCGCGCTGTTTCTGCTCGTGTTCGCGCTGTTCTCGCTCGTATTCACGCTGTTCTCGCTCGTGTTCGCGTTGGATTCTACGCTCGTCACGAGCATCTTTCTCACGTTCCTGCTCGATATTAAACCGTGAGAGGACGTAGGTTTGTATTTTTTCTGGGTCAGTAAGGCCCATTTCTTTAGCTTCCTGTACATAAACACTGGCTGCCATGATGCTAGCTCAATCTAAATGACTAGTGACTCTGTACTGATTGCTTCACAAGCGAATGCTAATAAATACAAGTAAAGAGTACAGACACAAGCTAGTGGTGACCAGTCTTATCTAATTAACTAGAAAAGAATAGGGCAAAAATGCAAATGACTGGGAAGACTCAATAATTAACGCAATGGGTACGGCGGCTACCCAGGAGCAAATAAAATCGTCTGGCGTTACCAAGAATAAAGAACTAAATAGTGTTAAGCACTCTGTGGATTAATAAAGCAAAAATTCACTTGCTAAATTAACGGTAAACACCAGTAAACTTGTGCCTATAAACTTTAATAAATACCTAAATATGAATGAGTGAGCACTATCTCGTGAATAGCTTTAGAGCTAGGAGTTAATATCCTGGCGAGGTCGCCAATTGTCACGGGTTTTTTATAATATCACGGTGTTTTTATAATAAATACTATGTATTATTTAATTGATAATAATACTGTATTCAGTAATATTAAAGAGCAGGGACAATGATTGTCTTGCTAAATTGAGCAACGATTCTCTAAGAACGAGAATTTATAAACTTTCTCAACAGTACACAGCAGAGACTAATTACTCACAAATGCTGAATTAGTACTGTTAGCCTCTGGAGAAAGTTACTTCACCCGACAACAAATAACTAATACTAACATCAGGTTCTTGCTAAAGCTTAACTCCCAGGTGGCATAACGGATTTTAAGTTAATACAACAAGACTGGTCTAAGTACCAGTTATGAAAGGCAAGACGTCTATGCAAGCTAGGAGCTATGTGGGAAATAAGCTTAATTATGGAGAAATGAAACAAGAGTATACATTACATTAAGCTCAAGCAAAAGAACTGTTAAATTTATTGATTACAAAAATAAATTTAACGTTACACTTCAAAATCAAATAAAGAGATCGCACTCACTCACTCACTCGAGAGCTAAATTCTTACGTCTAGGAAAAACACCTTAATTAAACTCTTAAGACTAGGGAAATACAAAATGGAAATACTGGTCGATGAATGCTGCGTATCACCCGAAGCTGAACTAAGGATGGGAGTACTGAAGAACTGTGAAGTGGAGTTTGGGTACTAGCTGACCTCTCACACTGCTGGCACAGGACCTCTCTCCGTCACAGCAACAACTGGACTGAATAAGTCGTGGGAAAGAAAAGCAGAGCTCTAGGCCGCATTTTTCTAATGGTCGAGTGAGCGAAACGCGCTCAAAACAAATCGCTCAGCGGAAGCGCCAATGTCTCACACAAGGACGATCACTTATGACACTGACAAATTGATTTGAAAGGACTCCCGCCGATGAGCGGTTAACTGAACGATAAACAGTGAGCTTTCCACTAATAGTTCGTGGCTTCTCACAAAAAGGAAAGGTCGCGAATTTGATTCGTGACAAAAGTGTGATACTGTTTAGTGTTTTGTAGAGTTTGCTGATGTTTGTTGTGTGGTCAAGTGTTTGGAAGTAATTTTTCCAGTTTAGTGTTTGCTGTTCTAATATTTTACTGTTTATCTGAGTGTTGAGTTCTTGTATTTGTTGTGTGGTGTCTTGTGTATGGGGTGTTGGGGAGTGTTGCAGTGTGTCCCATTGTCTGATGAGGCCTTGAATTTCTGGTTTGAAGTTGGGGTTGTCTCTCTTTCTGTTACCTCTAGGGATGTGTCTTTTGTCTGCATTTTGTATGATTGTATTGAAAGTGTGCACAGCGGTGTTGATGTTTGTGGTGGGTGTACTGATTAGTGTTTCGAAATGTTGTTCTGTTTCAGTTACAGAGGCCTCCCAGTTGGCTCTCTTATAATTAGTGTATGTGTGTTTGTGGCCAGCTGGGGTGATTCTGGTTTTGGTAGTGATGATGATTGGGAGATGATTAGAACCTAGGGTTTTGACCACTCTCCATGATGTAGTGGGGGTGAGGTTTGGTTAGCAGAAGGTGATGTCTGCAGATGATGGGAGGAAGAGGGCTTGGTGTGGGATATGGGTATGTTGGTCTAGACTGTTTAGTATGAAAAGATGATCTGTCTGGGATTGTAGTACCAGCCCTCTGTCTGTGTCAGGGTTGTTGACATGCCAGGCCGACGACTTGGCGTTTCAAAATGGTTACCTAGCAACCCGTATTTTCTTCAATAACTCCAATAATATGATAAATGGAAGCAAAATTCCAATGTCTACCCCTATGTTTTCAGGGTCTGGCAATCCACTGGGATCATTGTTGGACCTGGCAGAGTTCGTCCATCTTAAGTCCAGTATGGCTGCCGGCTGAAATAGGTCTTTCGTTATAATGCAAGGCTATAAAAGATAGATGGAAAATTTCAAAGGCAAACCCTACTTTTTCATTGGAATCATTTTCGTGTTCATCTGGTGTCGGCCGTCTTGAAGTCCAAGATGGCGGCCCAGTTCTGTAAAGTTTATACTCAAACACACCACTTGTATTTACTACGGTTAGAGATCTATGATGTAGCACAACCATTGCCAGGTCTTTTCAGGTCTGTTCTTACTGGATTTTCAAATACCCTAAATATACATTTTTAGTAAGTTGACTTACATCAGCTGCTGCCTCCCATATTGAAAAGTAGGTACTGCCATGAAGCTGTATCACATTTTCAGTTATCTTAGTTAACTTCATTATAATTCTAATCAGGCTTAATGTTCTGAATAATCTGACTGGAAAATGATTTCAGAGCCAGCTCTTGGTAGGTATAAACATAAAGAATGTAAAAAGTGAATATTGAAAACTGAAATATGAAAGCCCAACTTGCTTGGCCCAAAACTGAAATATAAAAGCCCAACTTGCTTTGTCCTTTTCTACATACCGGTATATGAGAGGCCATTTCTGCAAAATTGAGTATGAAGTACATTTATACCATTTTCTTTCAGTTCAGAGACTACAAGTTCATTCTCAAGTCCACCTTACAAGACATACTAGAGTTATGTCAGTTGGTGTGTTCATGTATGTGTACAGTGATTTATAGTGCTAAAGTACTGTAGTTGGATCTGCGGGTGTTGGGGTCTTTGGGCAGGAGAGTTGAGTGGGATCGCTGGGTGGATTGGGGGCAGAAAGAGGTAGCGGTTGTAGCGTACCGGCTTTATCAGCTCTTGGGTGCAGGAAAGCAGAGGCATTGGCCTTTTTTCTTGCCTTCACGGGTTGTGATACCCTGTCATTCTTTGCCAACAGAGGTAAGATGACAGCCTGGAAGGCATGGGAGGTCTTTCCTGACATCACAGCCAGTTTTCATGCTCTGTCCACCAAACCTGCATCTGTCTCCAGTGAACTCCACAAACTAGAATTTGTTCATGGCAGTGGTGTATGACATGACAATGGACTTGAAGTCTGTGAATGACGTGCACAGGTTCTTATTCCCAAAGAGGGCAAGGACAATTGAACACGTTCCCCCCACAGCTGATGCTCTTGAGGAACATACCAAAAGAGCATAGTACCAGGATGGACATGTTTGGGGCCAAGCTTTAGTTTCCCAACCAGAGCTCCCATCACCATCTGTCTGGGGTTGGCAGAAACTCAACAGTACTTGGCACCCTGTATGGACAAAGTTGCCTGTTGTCCAGAACACTGCTCAGAATCAATCAGTTGCCACTGTAAAACTGCTTGCGAAGGGAACTGCAAGTACTACAAGGCTAACTTGCCATGTATGTTATTATGTGACTGTGATGGACATTGTTTTAATATCTGAATTTCATCAAAAAGACATGCAATAGATGTTTGCCATTGTATCAGAGTTATAATGGAAATGGGCTTCAGCAGGTAGCCTCCTTGAATTCCAAGATGGCCGACCCTCCACATCGGACAGTGATTCCATTGGATTGCCAGACCCTGGAAACATAGGGTTAGTCATTGGAAATATGTTGCTGTCTATCATAGTATTGAAGTTATTGAAGAAAATAGGGGTTCAAAGGCGACCATCTTGAAATCCAAGATGGCCGACCTTTGCCGGGTCAAAAAAATCATTCCATTCAAGTGGCAGACCCTAAAAACCTGGGGTTATAGGAATTATGTTTCTGTCTATCATATTATTGGAGTAATTGAAGAAAATATGGGTTGAAAGGCAGCCATTTTGAAATCCAAGATGGTGACCATCAGGGGCCCAAGATTCTGGAAGTCCGTCTCAAAAAATGATTGTCTGGGTCCCTTCTACAACTGTGCAAAATTTGGTGTTTTCCTGAAAAAGTGAACGATTGTTTGCCTTATACGCTGGACTAGTAAAACCACTAACTCGGAGACAGACGGCCACCCCTTATGGGTTTATGGTTTGGCTCTAGATAGATATAGGGGGTAGGGTGGCTCAGTGGTAGAGTGTCGAACTTGGGACCAGGGGTTGTTAGTTCGAACCACGCCCGGTAGCTGCCGTGTCGGGAGGGGTAGCACCTTCTTTTTACCTAGCAAGGCTATATGATCTAGTGAGGTCTAGCTCGGGGGAACATTTTCCCTTTTCTGGATCGATAGGTAGACACACTCCTGTCATTGTTTCTTAATTTTGCATCATCCCTTAACTACCTGGAAGTCATCACTATCATCATAGCTTGGTCTCGTCCTTGACCACTCTTGTTTCTAAATTACCTATCATGCCTAACACTTCTGCTGCCACTTACTCTGCCATACCAGCCTCACTTTCCCACTCTTATAACCAGTCCTTTACATTAATGACCTCACTCTTTCTTCAGATTTCTCTACTAAGCTTACCTGCTGAAATGCAAATTAATTTATTTTTTAAGGACTAGATACATGCAAAATGAGGGCTCACTGGGCAGTGTTTTTAAATTCATAGAGATTCTTGTCTAATGGCAGCTCTTGTTGCAGGTCCACAGCTGAAATTGACTCTGCAAAGCACAGCTAAGCAGTGTGGTCATCAGAGAGCCACCTGAGTAATATATACATGGTAAAGTGTTGACATTATATAGGCACATTTTGTGTTGTCTCAGTACAGTACTGTACATCCTACATGAGGTGCCTCTTCCAAATATATGTGGTTTATACTCTCTGTTCATAATATCCTTCATTGTAAGAAGTGTGAATTACTGGATGAGTGGTAGGAGTTGATCCAGGATCATTTAGCTGTTGTGATATCCTTTGCATTTACTGCTGTATAACCGCTTAATAGACACTGGATAAGGACTGGTAAAATAAGGAACCCAGTGGTATTTTAGACTGCATTAATAGCTTAAAACTCAGCAGTGAACTATTTATTTGAAAATATGGTTACATAGTACTTGCAAGTGCAGAAGTAGTTATTGTTCAGTAATAATGACCTTTGTATCAGCAGTATTGTTCAGTGGAGACTAGTTTGTGGCAGGAATTAAGAGAGTTTGGGGGAATCTTATGACAGGATGATAAAGGAAGAACCAGATGTAAAGATATATAGAGTCTGAGGTAGGTGACAAAATAGTGTAGGTGGCAAAAGATGAACCAGATGTAAATTTGAGTATGAGGTGGATGACAAAATAATGGAAGTGGTAAAGGAAGAACCAGGTCTAAAGTTACAATGTGAAGCGCTTAACAGAATAATGGAGGAGGTAATGGAAGAAACAGATGTAAAGTTAGAGTGTGAGGTGGATGACAAAATAATGGAGATGGTAAAGGAAGAACCAGATGTAAATTTAGAGTGTGAGGTGGATGACAAAATAATGGAAGTTGTAAAGGAAGAAACAGATGTAAAGTTAGAATGTGAGATGAGTGACAAAATGTTCCTCAGTGGCAATGAGACTGTCCTGGATGCAGTGTCCTCAGCTGAAGTTAAGCAGTTCAGATGTTTGGAGTGTGATAAAACATTTTCTTTTAAGAAAAATCTTAAACAACATGCAGTTGTTCATTCAGGAGTGAAGAATTTTAAGTGTGATGAATGTGGTAAACGATTTGCACTGAAGGGTGGTCTGACTCAGCACCTATTAATTCATTCAGGGGTGAAGAATTTCAAGTGTGATGAATGTGGTAAACTATGTGCACGTAAGAGTGATCTCTCCAAACACCTATTAATTCATTCAGGAGTGAAGAATTTCAAGTGTGATGAATGTGGTAAACGATTTACACTGAAGGAATGTCTCATCAAACACCTATTATTTCATTCAGGAGTGAAGAATTTCAAGTGTGATGAATGTGGTAAACTATTTGCTCAGAAGAATGGTCTCGCTCGTCACAGATTTATTCATTCAGAAGTGAAGAATTTCAAGTGTGATGAGTGTGGTAAACTATTTGCTCAGAAGGATGGTCTCGCTCGTCACATATTTATTCATTCAGAAGTGAAGAATTTCAAGTGTGATGAATGTGGTAAACTATTTGCACAGAAGCGTGGTCTCACCATACACACATTAATTCATTCAGGAGTGAAGAATTTCAAGTGTGATGAATGTGGTAAACGATTTACATTGAAGGAATATCTCACCAAACACCTATTAATTCATTCAGGAGTGAAGAAGTTCAAGTGTGATGAATGTGGTAAACTATTTGCACGTAACAGTGATTTCACCAGACACTTATCAATTCATTCAGGAGTGAAGAAGTTCAAGTGTGATGAATGTGGTAAACAGTTTCATCAGAGAAGGTGTCTCACCACACACTTATCAGTTCATTCAGGAGTGAAGAAGTTCAAGTGTGATGAATGTGGTAAACAGTTTGGTTGGAGAAGCAGTCTCATCACACACCTATTAAATCATTGTGCAGGGAAGAGTTTCTAGTGTGCTTAATGTGGTAAACAGATGACTCAGTTGATGTCATCCAACACTGTTTAATTCATTAAGGAGTGAAGAAATTCAAGTGTGATGAATGGGGTAAATGGTTTTATTATAGGTTCTCTCCAGTATCAGTTCAGGAGTGAAAAAATTTCAAATATCATGACTGGAAAACTGTGCAGATCAATCATTTCCTGTGGCACCCTCGGGGATGCATAGGGCCTCGATGAACTCACACCACCACATCCTATCTTGTGCTAACTCCTCAAGATCTCCCCAACACTCATCTCCAGCATCCCGTCTCATTGTCCTCACCCACGTCTCTTTTGGCCTTCCTCTACCTCTCCTACCAAGTGCCACCCACCCTGGTGTACCTCGTACTATTCCCTGTCTCCTATACACATGTCCTAGCCACTTCCATCGTGAGAACCTAACATATTCATTGACCGGCTGCACTCCCGTTATTTCTCTAATTCTACTACTTGGTATCCTTTCCCACCACTTAACTCCTAATATTCTTCTAAGTGCTTTGTTTTCAAACACCAAGAATTTATTTTCCATACTCACTGTGCTGTACCAAGACTCGTGTCCATAAATTAAGATACTCCTAACCATTACCTTATAAAGTTTGATTTTTGTGTGCACAGAAAAATTTTTATTATTCCAAATATTTTTAAGCATTCCCATTGCCTGAATAGCCTTCTTTAACCTTTCCTCGAATTCAAAGTTCAAAGAACCATCCTTGGCTAAATAAGTACCTAAATATTTAAACCTATCAACTTGCTTTACAACCATACCTCCAATTACACATTCCTGCGCATTTTCCATATTCATATTGATTATTTCAGTTTTTCCACAATTAATAACCAAACCCACCTTGCGACCTTCACTCACCAAACAGTCCAACACTCTCTGCATCTTTTCTGGCCCATCACAAATCAAAACTATATCATCTGCATAATCTAAATCCAAAAGTTTCCTGTTCTCTCCCCAAAGTATACCTGCACCGGTTTCTGTTCCAACGCGTTTCATAATGTAATCAATGACCAATATAAATAGTAAAGGCGATAGAACACCACCTTGACTTACTCCGGACTTGACTTCAAACGAATCACTCAGACAACCATCAACCATCACTTTACAAAATGTGTCCTCATGCATGTTCATAATGACCCTCACAAACTCCTCTGGTATTCCATAATGTCTCATGATCTTCCCCATAGTCTCTCTCGAAACACTATCAAAAGCCTTTTCAAAATCAACAAAACAAAGACTTAACGGTACTCTCAGTTCATTAACTTGCTGCATCAAATGCCTAACTATAAAGATCTGATCATTGCAACCACATCCCTTTCCAAAACCAGCCTGTTCATCCCTCAGAATACCCTCAACCACCGGCTCCAACCTATTTAACAACACTCTACTGAAAACTTTCAAAGCTATCGGTGACAAAGAGATTCCCCTCCAATTACCACATTCACTCAGGTCTCCCTTCTTCGGAACTTTAACAATTACACCATTCTTCCAAACTGATGGTAGTAACCCTGTCACCCATATCTTATTGAATAGCTTGGTCAAGATCATTATTAATCTATCCCCCTCCACTTTAAACATTTCTGGAAATAAACCATCCTCCCCTGGTGCCTTATTATTCTTTAACTGTTTTACTGCTTTCTCCACTTCTGCAAGCCTCAACTCTCCTGTTTCTATATTTAAATCTTCCTGAACAGACGGTATATCCTCTTCTGGTGGTATTGGTCTATTAAGAACTGTCTCAAAATGCTCTTTCCATCTATTTTTAATATCTCCATCTTTGGTCAATAAATTTCCTTCCCTGTCTCTAACTGGTATTTCCTTGCGTTTACCTGCATTACCACTCAGTTCTCTAATCGATTCATATGCTATTCTTTGACTCTGTCCATCATTTTTGTTTATTAAGATTTCAGGCTCTGCAACCTTTTCATCCACACATCTTCTTTTATCTCTCCTAGCTAACCTTCTTACTTCTGAATTCAGACTCCAGTACGCAGCTCTTGCTAATTCAATCTCTCGTTCATCAACGCATTGCATCTCACTCCTCAATTTAGCCTCACCTCTCTTTTTTATCATATCCCACGTTTCCTCTGATATCCATTTCTTTCTCCTGAATCTATGTTTCCTTCCAATCGTACATTCAGTAGTCTCATGCAAAACTTTGTTCACATCCTCCCACATCTCATCTACACTTCTCTCCCCCTCTTCCAACGTTTCCAACACCAAAAACCTATTTCTGCATTCTAATCTGAATTCCTGCTTTTCTTCTCCTTCCCTTCTAAGCTTAACAATATCGTATCTACCAGCACCAGATTTTTCCTTCTGATTTTTAAGATTAAACCTTATTTTTGCAATGCTGAGTTGATGGTCACTACCAATATCCGCTCCCCGTTTAACATGAACATCTAGCAGAGAACTTCTACGCCTCCTACTGATAGCGATGTGATCAATCTGATTTTTATATTTTCCACACGGCGACACCCAAGTTGTCTTGTGTATATTGCAATGCTGAAAGAGTGTGCCCCCGATGACTAAGTCATTTGCTAGACAGAAGCTTCCAAACCTCACTCCATTTTCACTCATCCTACTACCAACTCCCATCTTACCCATACATGCCTCAAATCCCTCATTTGAACAGCCCATTACTGCATTAAAGTCTCCAACGCAGATCAAAACATCATGTCTAGGTACCCCTCCTACTCCTTCTTGCAACTTTTCATAAAATGTGTCTTTCCTTTCATCGAGTGCATCATTAGTAGGTGCATAACACACAAACAGACTGATGTTGCCATGATTTGATTTAAACCGTGCGTTTAAAATCAAATCATGGCAACAGAAAAAAAAAAAAGTTTTTATTCACTTGGCACCTGACAGTTCATTCGGGCGTGAAAACAATTATATAGTTATGATAAATGTGGCCATGTGGAGAGGATGAAGAGTGAGAGACTGATGAGGAGAATGTATGTGAGTGAGGTGGAGGGTGAGAGAGGGAGGGGGAGGCCGAGGGTGAGGTGGAGGGACGGAGTGGAGAAGTACATGAGGGAGGGGGGTGTGAACTGGGAGCAGGGCGGTGAAGTGGCGGGGGACAGGGCGACATGGAGGCGATTTGTTTGTGGCCACCCTGTATGGGATTATGGTGTCTGGCAATAGTTAGATAGATAAATGTGAAAAAGCTTGAAGAAGAAATCAGGCTTTAACCAGGCATCCCCCCCCGTTTCCTTGCTCACTGTTGTTGTGGAGGGGCTCCAGAGATGTCGATTGGGTCTTGACAAGTGGCGGAGCTATGGTGGGATCTCTACTCTGCCCTCTCCCCTCTCCTTGGGTCCCTGTCACTGCCTCAACTTATTTTGCAATGCTCTTTTTCCTATTGCTTCTTCCTTCCTTTTCCCCTGTTGTCATCAAATAGTGGAGGCCTTTAGTGATGATACTAGTCTCCGCCCTTTTGTCATATCGGGCGAGACTGCTTCCTCCCCACATGTTTGCCGTGCGTGGCGACCCTTATATTGCTTGCACCCCACTATCTGGGAGTTGAGTCCACCATGGGGCAGGATGCAGTTCCCTGCCGTGGGCAACACACTCCTTTAGTAGGTGGGTTGGCATAAGACGGGCAGCCCAGTGTGGACCCGCCAGGCAAATCAGCTGGCCATGTGTTGGCTCAGTCAACCTTGGCTAGGGTCAAGCAGGCCCTGTTTGGTGGGCACCGCATTGGCCCGTAGCTGCCACTCCACACCAAACCGTGTCCGCATATACCACTCCTGCTATCCCTGGGGCTCTTGGGTGAGTTGGACCCAACATCAGCCTCCCCTTGTTGGGCTTCATGGTGGGTGGGGGTGGGGTGGTGAAGTCTGCCAATTCACATTATATGGATACAATTATTTCTTCTCACCTGATTATGTTGATGACCCAGGGCACCCCTTTGACTGTGGCCTCAACTTCTTCCCCTTCCCCTACACGTTCGGTTACATTAAACACCCCATCCTCCCCGCCTACTGTGTCTTCCACGCCTCCAGCTTCTGCTCTGTCTACTTCGGTCAGCCCTTCTACTATTGTCACACTTCATCTTTACCTTCCTCCTTCACTTCCTGTAGTGCCCGGAAGTGATATTGAGTTGCATCTAGGTTATTTTATATGACCAAAAGTTCGGTTAAGTGAGAGAGTGTGGCCTGGGCATGGCTGTTTCCATGCGGACTTTACCAGAACATAGATTAAGTTACCTAGTTGCTAAGTCACTTTTTTTTCCTACTGTAATTTACTAGTATTAAGTCTCTTTATAATATAAAAACTCGAGTGAGATGGGAACGTGTGCCTTTGGTCGCATAATCCAGAATGTACGCATGTGCAAAGTGATGTAAGGCATGATGATTTTCATTGTTTTTCGATGTAAGAGTATAAAGAGAGAGGTGCTGGTGAGTAATTATTGTGACTAGAGTATGTTATTTTTTTGGGTAATCGATTGTAAGGGGAAAGACATCACATTGATTCTACCACAAGTCTGTAATAATAAAAATCTTAAATTACGTATGCCGTCATCCCCCCCTCCCCCTTTGCTTCACGCAGTTTTGGCATGTCTCACTCGCTCACCAGCCGTGATAGGTGGCAGATGGTCAGTACTGTTGTCATCCTCCACCCCCCCCCCCTCCAAGGAATTTTGTAAGTAATTTGATATTAATGATGTCTGATATGTTGAAGCGTGAATAGTGATACTCCACGAGTGATAATAGTGACGAAATAAAGAAACGGACTCGAGTAGAATCAAGTGTTGTCATTCCTCAGGAAGTGTAACGGGGACGCCATTAGCTGTTGGAAGAGCGAGTCCCGAGTTTCCCACTTCACTCTGGTATTGTGAGCTGAATAGTGAGGTATTTCCCATATATTTGTGTACTGTACTTTATATTATTATTTAGTGTAACTGAAGCAAGAGAATGATAGCTACAGAGTTCTGTCTGAGCCTCAGATAAATGTGTGATTTTTGTAGGCCAAGTATCAGGTGCTTGGGGACTGTGAATTTTTATTATTGTGTTGAAATGACTTTGCAATTCAGTATTTATTAGGCCTATGTTGTGAGTAAATGTTCACGTAGTTACTTTGTGAGGCACGGTGATATTGATGCAGTAATGATTTTCATGGTTAGAGTTACAGTTATTCATGCTTACTGTATTTGTTATAGTACTTTTTCTTGCATGTTAACCCTACAGTAAGTATTATTTTGAGCAGACCTATGTGTCTGTAGTGCCATGTGTTATTCTGTTATTACGGTACTTAAGATGTCGAGTGTTGTAACTCGTGTTTCTTTATTATGAGACTTTCCTGATCATATGAAGGGATTACATGCATTTGGGAGAATAGTTATTCATTATACATATTAACTTCTAGCAGGTCCAAGTGTGGAGGTCGAAGTACCTGTGAGTGAGTCAAAGTTCAAGTCTGGAGATCAAGGTCCCAGTGTGGAAGTTAAGGTCGGGAGTGGCAGAGGACTGGACCAGTGAAATTTGTGCTCAGAGGGACGATTATGAAGAAACACATTGGACCGAGACAGAGGAGCTAAGTTTTGTGGATTTGATAGTAGGACCATATAGAAATATATTTTTTGAACAATGTGCCAACTGATTCATGTTTAATCTGTAAAGCAAGTAGCTGGGGAAGATTTCTACCTTTGCTCTTGTTAATACACATTTCCTCCCACTCAAACATTATTGTTTGTATAACCTTGAGAACTGGTGGTATAGTGCTTACCTAGTAGTTTATTAATGTGCAACTTAGAAGCATTCTGGGAAACTGCGAAGGTTGGGCTTGGTTTGGCCTAGTTGGAGACTGGCCCCGTCATTTTGGCATGCTACCACTCTTAACTTGGCAACTTGAAATGTAATAAACGCAACCGAAGAGGCCGCTAATGGGAGAGAGTCTCCATCAATCTGAGTTCCCGACCGTTCCAGCACACATTGGTCATCAATAGTGACTTGTTTTCTGCCTCTTTTGACATGTAAAAGTCTGGATCGCAGAGGTGACAGTACACTCCTGTCTCTAGTCCTTCTATGTCCTCTGTCTCCCTCTCCCGACGTCATCCTTCTTCCTATGTACCTGCCTCGTCCCTCACCTCCTCAATTTTCAGTTCACAGACATGGTCAAAATTTTTCAGTGTCCATAATACGACCAACGACATCTCACTCCACCTCTCTCTACTTTGACACGTAGGCAGGGATGTCACCTTCTCGGCCCGTCCGAATGGTTCCCGTCTCCTTGTCATTCACAGTGCTGCCCAAGCCGAGAAAGTGACATCCCTGGTCAGCAATGCAGGACAATCCATCTTCGTGTCCTTAGGCATCCAGCTCAGTTCTGCCACTGGCACCGTCTGTTTACCATCTTCGATGTCCTTCGGCCAGAGGGCTTTCACAGATTGCTCTAATGACATTGAGCTAATCCTTTCAGAACAGCTTCATCCAATACGTTCAGTCCATTGTTACACAATTCCTCCTCGTGGACGATGCCAAGAGCCTGGTAATATCATAAAAATAGTTTTTGCCTTTAGCGATTGCCCCCCACAGTCATCATTGGAGGCACTTTTCTCCAAGTATGTGAGTATACTCCATCTCCTCGCCAGTGCTCATCTTGTTGGCGCTTTGGCCATCCAGCCAAATACTGCCAATCATCTGCAATCTGCACCAGCTGTGCACTGGCCAGTCATACCACCTCAGAATACATTTCCACCATCCGATGCTGTCCTAACTGTCAGGGTAGCCATTCTGCCACCTACCAACAATGTCCCGTCTACCTCTTTGAAGTAGAAGTGTCCAGCGTCCGCTGGAAAACTGGCCTCTCCCTTCATGAGGCTCGTTGCAGAGTTCGCGGCCTCAGTCACCATCCTAACGTTACCTACGCACATGTAGCTCATTCCCCTCCCGTAGTAACTTTTAGTACCAGAACTGGTTCTTCTTCCCCTTCTGCACCTGTCTCTGTATCTGCTGCCCCTTCTTCCTCTCCTCCCACCTCTCGTCTTCCGACCTCTTGCTCTGTCCCTACCCCTGTGACTGTTGGCTCCTCTTCCCTTCCTCCTAGTACTCCTATTTCCACCTCTCCCTCCTCTCTACCCAACCCCCCCTCTACCTGAGTCCTCCCCTTACAGACTTCTCTTGATCCTGTCTCTATTTCTTTCTCTGTTTCAGATTCCTTTACCCCTACCTCCTCTCCATCCCCTTCCTTACCTGTTCCCTCTCCTTGTCCATTCCCCCATTCCCAACCTTATCTCTCCTCTCACTCCTCCAGTTCTGTTTCCCATACTGGCCGTTTGGCGCCTTTGGCCCAACATCCTGTCCGACCCCCATCCTCCTCTAGTGGTGGGCACAGGCTACCCATCGCATTGGACTGTAAATCTCTCTTGCCCATCCTCCTACTTCTCCGGCTCGTAAAGTTCGCGCGATGAATACCCGCCCCTCTCAATCATATACACTCTACCGCGTCGAAGTCCACATCTCAGCAGCCTCCTCAGTCATGTCCCTGGACTGCCCCACCACCGGCTGATTGTAACACAAAACCCTCTGGCGATGACGACAGTGAAACCATCCCCAAGATTATGGATTACATTTTAACTTCTCTGCCATATTCAGTAGACAGTGCCTTACCCTCTCTGTTGAAGTTCATCCTGTACCGCCTGATCTCCCTCCTTCACCTTCTGTCCCCTCCTCCTCTCTCCCCCCTCCTTTTCCACTTCTTCCAATACTCCTTCCCCTCTATGTCTCCCCATGCCTCCTGGCTATGGTGGCCGTCCTGCTTATCCACCACTTCCACCTTCTGCCCCTCTTCGTACTATCGTAATGACTCGGTAATATATGTTACTATTCTGTATTATATTTTTACTTAAGGATGGAAGTTTTGAGGGTGAGGTGCTTGAAAGGGTACAGCAGGGAAGAAAGGTTGCTGGTTCCTTGAAAGCAGTGATAAGAAACTGGAAAGTGAGCATGGAAGTGAAAAAGTTACTGCATGACAGTATTGTGATACCAACTCTAACGTATGGAAGTGAAGCTTAGACGTTGTTGGAGGGGCATAAGTCAAGAGTGAGAGCAGTGGAAATGAGTTATTTGAGAGGAGCATGTGGTGTTACATGGAGAGATAGACTGACAAATGAGGAAGTGAAGGAGCGTTGTGGTGTGGATGTGGATGTGATAGGACATGTTAGGAGAAATACACTGAGGTGGTTTGGCCATGTGGAGGATGGAGAGTGAGAGACTACTGAGGAGAGTGTATGTAAGTGAGGTGGAGGGTGAGAGAGGGAGGGAAAGGCCAAGGATGAGATGGAGGGATGGAGTGGAGATATATGAGAGAGGGGTGTGTGAATTGGGAGCAGGGCAGTGGAATCGTGGAGGACAGGGCAACATGGAGGCGATTTGTTTGTGGCCACCCCTTAAGGGATTAAGGCGTCTGGCAATAGATAGATAGATAGATAGTAATATATTTTACTTCCTGTGTATTTATATTTTGCTTCCTATGTATATATTTTATCTTTAGTATTAATTTCCTTTTATCTTTCCTAGACTATTTTTCTGTTAGGTTTTACTTTTATTTGGTGTTTTAAGGTTTTAGTATGTCTATTTTATAATGGAGCATACGCAGTTTTACGGCCCATCACAATGACCTTCTCTATCAGTTCACTGTCCGTCCTTAGTCTGTTTACGAGAACCCCGATTGTCTTCCCCCATTGGTACCTATACCTGGCTATTGTTTCATGTTCTCTCCTGCTTCTCCTTCTGTTTCAGCTATCCTAGTCCACCATACAGTTCCTCTTGAACGTCTGTCCATTAACATCACTGTTCCATGTCATTTTATTTGCGTTTTTCTCAGACGTTGGATTACAGTGGTTGCTATTATTTCTCTCCCTCCCAGCGTATTGATTTCTTTGCCTTATCTCTTTTATTATCCCAGTTACCCATCCCAACTTTACTGGGAGATTTTAACAGTCATCATGCATTATGGGGCGATGTCATTACTAATTCGCGTGGCCTCCACCTTGAGTCTTTTATTTTTAATAATGGTATATCCATGTTGAATACAGGAACTTCGATGCATTTTCATGCTAAAACCCGTACTTTCTCCTGTTTGGATCTCTCCTTGTGCTCCCCTTCTCTTTAGAATTCCATTGGTCTTTCTTTCAGACGTTGTATATAGTGATCACTTTCCTATCAAACATACTCTTACTACATATTGTCCGGTAATTAGACCCCCTCGATGGAGTTTTCCGAAAGCTGACTGGCCGTCATTTACTTCTTTAACTGTTCCTTCTATAACCCCTTCTTCCTTCTCTACTGTTTTAGATATGCTCACTTATTTTACTGTGTGAGTTCTGAGTGCAGCTTTAACTGCGATTCCTAGGTCGTCCTGTCCTTTTACTTTGAAGTGTGTGCCTCGGTGGGATTCGGATTGTACTGTGGCACTCCATGTTAAATGTGCATGTTGGAAGAGTTACCTACGCAAACGCAACACCTCGGATGAACAGAGTGCATTTCTACTGTTTAAAACGGTCCACGCTCGTCTTTGTAAGATTGTTAAATGGGCTAAACGCTGTAGCTGGAGATTATACATTTCCACCATTACTGCCAATACACTCATTGCTTCTGTTTGGAAATGTGTATGCAAAATAGCTGGTAAACATCTTCCCATGCCTTCCCTTGTCCTCCACTTGGATGGGGAGTCAGTTGCAGATGTTCATCTAGATGCTAATGGCTTAGGTCTTCATTTTAGTAATGTTAGTAGCGGCTTTCATCTCTCACCTGAATTCCATGCCATTAAAGCTGCTGAATGTACACCTGTTGTCTTCAAGCTGTCGTCTAGTCAGTCATATAACGTTCAATTCACGCTCCATGGATTGTCCTCTGCTCTTCGTCGTTGTAAGAACACTTAGGAGGGTCCTGATGGCATACACCGTAATATGCTCCGTCACTTTCCCCCCAGGCCCTGGCCTTATTATTAGCTATTTATAATCATATCTGGACAAAGTTGTTTTTCCTCCCTCTTTTCGTAATGCTGTCATTCTCCCATTTCTTAAACTGGGAAAGCAAGGCCATGCCCCTCAAGATTATCGCCCCATTGCTCTTACTAGCTGTCTTTGCAAATTGTTTGAGCGTACGATAAATCATCATCTTATGTGGCTCCTGGAATCCAAGCAGCTTTTGTCCTCTTCACAGTTTGGTTTTCAAAAAGCTCGCGGCACCTTAACTTCCCTCCTAAATCTAGAGACTTGTATCCGTTCAGCCTTTGCCACTTGGCAATCTGTTGTTGCAGTGTTCTTTGACCTTGAGAAGGCTTATGACACAGCCTGGTGCTACCATATTTTACACACAGTTCGTTCTTGTGGTATTGATGGTAACCTTGGTGATTTCTTAAAGAATTTTGTATCAGCTCGTTTTTTTAGAGTTTTTGTTCAGCATACTTATTCAGATCCATTCCCACAATATGAAGGTGTTCCCCAAGGCAGTGGTCTTAGCACTACCCTTTTTTTTACTGGCAATTAATGAGCTCTTTTCTTGTTTCCCAGTTGGTGTTCGTTCTTCTTTATATGTTCATGATTTTGCAATATATGCTTCAGATTGTGATATCTCTGCCCTTGGTGATCTTATGCAGTGTGTGGTTGCTGCTGCCTCAGAATGGGCTACTTCTCATGGCTTTTGGTTCTCTCCTGTTAAGTCTCATGCTATTACTTTTACTCGTTCTCATCTTATTTCTCAACTACCTCTTTCTCTCTATGGCTCTCCTCTTCCATACAAAACCTCCACTTCCTTTCGTGGCCTTCTTTCTGACTCCCATCTTACTTGGAGGGATCATATTGTCTCCTTGAAAATCTCAGCCTTGCAACGCCTCCTTCGCTTACAAACGTTGTCTCACGTGTCGTGGGTGCTGATCGGACTACTCTCCTTTATCTCTATATTGTTCTCGTTCTCTCCAAACTTGACTATGCTTGCCAAGTTTATTCTTCCGCTTCAGACACTGTCCTCCAACAACTTGATTTTGTGCATCATCACGGTTTGCTTCTGGCTCTTGGAGCTTTTAAT
The DNA here is from genome assembly GCF_032717465.1 of Coenobita brevimanus. NCBI lineage: Eukaryota > Metazoa > Arthropoda > Malacostraca > Decapoda > Coenobitidae > Coenobita > Coenobita brevimanus. Next base: position 17,208,240 of record NC_136973.1, read on the forward strand.
AAAAGCCCTCCCCAGTTGAGAGTCTTTATGCTGAATCAGGAGTTCCATCACTCTTTTGCTGTCATGCTCTACTTTCTCTTTGTGCCTATGCTAAGTTGCACTGTTTTCCTCATACCGCTTCTCTGCTTCCTCCTAGTCCTGACTTGGATATGTTTTCCACTCCTAGGACCAAGCCACCTTTTGCAGTTCGAACTCGTACTCTCTTCTCACACTCCTTCCTTACTGTTAGTAATGTTTTCTCTTTCCGCACATGTCTTTTCCCTCTGTGGCTACTTCCACAACCCCATGTTTGACCTTCCATTTTCCCTTATTCCAGGTCCAATTCTTCTTCATTCATTCTCCATTCCCAGTTTTCAGACTATCTCTCCCACCTTTCCTCTGTAGTACCTATGTACACTAATGGTTCAAAACCCCCTGCAGTCTTTGGATTTGCGATTCTCTTTCCTAACACCTTTTATCATTTTAGCCTTCCTACTTATGCAAGTGTTCTAACAGTGGAGTTATATGCCCTCTTGTTTGCATTGCGGTATATTTGTCGTCCCTCCTCACCCTCATGTGTGATATTCTCTGATTCATATAGTGCTCTGTCCCTTCCTCAGTCACCCTCTACTTCTTACCCTGTAGTCCTTCGTATCTTGGAATGGTTGTTGCACATCTCCTCTCATCGTAAAACAGTCCAGTTTTGTTGGGTCCCAGGACATGTGGGCATCATGGACAATGAACGTGCCAATCAGTTGGCTTGCATGGCTGTTACCAAGGATGTCTCTCCTTCCTTCCTCATTCCAGTCTCTGACTTTCTTCCTGCCCTATCTTCCCTCCTGCAACACTGGTGGCAGTCTTGTTGGGACTCAGTTACTAATAATAAACTATGTGCTGTTAAACCCTTTATTTCCTCCTGGTTGACCCCTTGCCACCGTAATAGGATTACGTCTTAGAATTGGTCATACTAGACTTACCCACTCGTATTTGATGTCTGATGGTCGCCCTCCCCTTTGTACTTGTTGCAGTACCATTCTTTCTGTACGGCATATATTCCTTGATTGTCCTCTTTACACTCTACAGTGACGTATTTCATTTCCTTTTTGTCTCGCCTCCAACGTCCTCCCCTTCTTGCAGACTTTCTCCGAGAATCACCGTATTTTTCCTTCCATAATATCATGTCCTTCCTTACCTCTGTTGGTCTTTTCAACATGTAATTCCGTTCCTTACTTCAGTAGCCTCATCTGTGATATGATACACTTCTCCCAGTGACCCGTTGCTTTCATCCCCATGTCTGTGCTCCCGGCCCACCCAGCATACACGCCTTGTTGCCAATGATCTGGCTTTGCGCTGGATTTTGGCACTAGTTCCTATTGTTCTTCTTTTTCTTCTTTAACCAGGCATGGTGCCATTCACTAACAAGTGAGGGAGAAGACATGTTTTATCTCTTAGGCTGGTTTGAGAGTGTAATGAAAAATTTTAAAAAGTTGGTTGTAGGAAAAAAAAAAATTGAGTGCTTTGGTCTGTAGTGCCCCTTTAGCTACTGTTGGTACTTGTGGCAGGCCACCCCTCATGCATCGTATCATATGATCTACTGAGCCAAGACATTATTAACCATGAGTGATAAAATAATGTGAAACTCTAGATACAGTAACCCCTCAATATACCGAACCCTTTCCATGAATTTCAGTTTTAACGACCACCTTGAATTGGCCGAACATTATGTTCTTTTAATAAACTTTGGTAAAAGAATGGATGTGCAGGAAATACTCACCAGAGTTGGGTTCCTCCCCCCTCCACACACACACTGTGTGTGTGTATTAAAAACTTGAATAACCCGCCCTGTCCCGGAGACGTGAATTCACATCCTCACATGATGTGCACTCATATCCCGGAGACGTAAATTAACGCGGCAACATTGCAAGGTCCCTAATTTGCACAATTTTCAATTTAATTTGCACAATTTTCAATTTTCGCGAGTGATTTTTGGCACGTATACACGGGACACCTTCCTCTACAAGATGCCAGGCAGGGACAATGCCTTACCCAGCATGACCTCCTCCCCCCCCTGCATGCCCTTTTCTCAGCAATTCACCTGTTATCAGTGACCTGGCCAGTAAAGCCATGTCATGCCACGGTACAAAATTCAGGGCCAGAGTGATTCCCCAATCGATGACAATGTGGAGGACAAACATTAGAGGAAGAAACAGTCAGAAATGATGATCAGGTAATGTGGCAAAAAAAGGTCAGGAATGGTGATGAGTTAGTGAGTGAAACAATGCTTATAATGCCTATATTACCATTTGAAAACCAATATACTCTCGTACTACATATAAATTCGTACCAAATAAATAAATAAATACTGTTTATGAGTGGTGTGGAATAAGTTATCCTCCCATAGAACTCATTTTCTTTGCAGCCAGCCTGATAGAAAACCTTGTAAGGTAAGGAGGTACTCCTACCTGGATCGAGTATTTTAAACCTCAGGTGATCGATTTCTCTGTGAATTTTCGATGTTTCTCACCAAAAGCGAATGTTTGAGCCAAAAAAAAAAAAAAAAAGGTCCAAAAATGTCGGGACTGGGGCCCAGAAAATGTTGGGATGGGGGGGTTAATGTCCATGCAGCTGTTCTGTACTGTTTGCATTGCTATACTTTATTATGTAATACAGTATTTACTGTAATGTAACAGTTAATGTACAGTGAGTTTACCCACGCTTTCGCCGTAAATACTGATCAACCAGTGTACAGTAGTGTAAAGGCAGTGTACGGTATAGTGCAGGATTGTGGTGGTTATCAGTGACCATCTGTGCCAGTGTGGAATGCAATTTATGTTTAATGTACATGCAGGTGTTTTGTACTGTTTGCTTTGCTATTCTCTGGTATGTAGTATTTACTGTAATGTAACAGGTAATGTAGAATGTCAGTTTCTTTTACCTACACTTTCCATGTAAATACTGAGTGACAAATGAACATAGATTTATCCAAGGCCTACTTCCAGTCTTTATTTGCAGTGCAATTACTTCCTGAAAGGTAAGAATAAATATGTCAATTAGTAAATAAAGCATTTATTGAGAAAAAGAGCCATTTAGACCTACCTGTATCTTATTGTGTACGAGTATATGGCCGAACAATGCTGTACAATTACCCTAACAATCTTTGTTTGGTAAAAGCCAAAACGCCTGGGAAATACTGAACAGCATGGTGTTCGGCTTTAACGTCAAGGGTTTGGTACCAGTTAGTTCATTATATCGAGAGTGTACTGTATTAGGAGAGGGTTATTCACTGTGATAGTTGTACAGCAGTGCAGGGCATTCATTTGGTATGAAATAAACTGGGCAGCAAGGTGCACTGTATCCTGCACAACATGTGTACACAAAAATATTGTACATGTATGTATTATTTTTTTTTGTGTGTGTCCGACTCTGGGCATAGGCATCACAGCCTGCTCCCAAGGCCCAGTAGTCCTCCTACATTCCATACACCTCTACATGTCACCACTTTGGTGCTAACACCCACCATCCATATTGAATACCGGTACATGCTAGGGCTGTCTCACACAGGACTGGTGTATTGGTATTAGCAGGGGTATTTTTACGACATGTTGGCGGGTCTTCCGGTAGATCAGTAAAGTCTGGTATTTATGAAATTCAAATCCTTAAACTGTTCCCTGCCCCAGCGGAGATTTGAACCCGGGTCCATTAGGACTGCAGGCCACCTATGTACTGATTGAGCCACTGCCTCCCCCAGTTGCTCATTATGGGCAGCAACTTATCTTATTGTGTGAATTTTATAATGATATAATGATGTCTAAACGCATGGCAAGTGCTCCACCTTGTAGTGAGAGTAATCTGAGTTTTCACTTTACTGGAGCAGGTCTAATGGAACACAATTTTTACAGTACATTTGCCTCAAGTTTTCTTTTATTTTTGTCATGGGGGGGGTACTTTAATTGCAAGGTAGAGCACTAGCTGGGTGCTTAGATCACTAATGTCAAGTATCCCATGAAAAATGTTGGACAAAAATCATGTAAGAGATGTCACCCTTACTAGCATTAGTAAAGTTATATGTTTGTGGTATGCATTTTTCACTGGCATGGTGTATTTTCTCACCCAAATCATCATGCACTAGATGTGCAGTTTAATAGGAACAGCTTACATCCATATAAATACATCATAATATGAAGGCATATAACCAGAGGGTATGATGGATCTAGGCAGAAAGGTAAGATATGCTAAGGTTTTAGTGGCTGTGAAAGAAAAAGACCCGGGAATCTGTTGAAAGTATATTTATTCATTCATTCATCATCTAATCTTCTGTTGCCCCATGAGGAGTGTAGGAGTCCAAGGCTAAGCAAGTTTGTCCTGACATTTAAGATGAGTGACCAGCCTCACTCATCCCTGAGTGGCATTGCATGAGCAGTAAACTCCAACCATCCCTTGAAAATAAACCTGCACTGGCTCAGTCCAATTAGAGTGTCTTAACCCCTCCCGTCCAGCAGATGTCGCGAGCGCTCCCCCCAGCTGGGCATTCCCGAAACAAATTGGGAAAATCGTCTATATTTAAACCTTCATATCCCAGTTAATACTTAACCAAACAAAACAAACAAGGTGTCATATTACTCATCAGTCCTTCGACTTCACGCTGATTGCATCAGATGGTCCGTGAAGTGCGTGTAGGGAGAGTGACTGAGTAGGGAATGAGGGCAATTTTTGTTGTTTTTTTTGCCAGTGTCCATATGCATGGTGGAGGTTCGGTGACACAACTTAGGCTTACACTAGTCCACCACAATAATAGCACTTCGATAGCACTTCCAGAAGACCAAAATCCACTACAAACACTATTTACATGAATAATTTTCCATAATCAGTCATACTTAATGCTCATAAGCTGGTAACCATAGCAACGATCTTGAAGGCAGGCTGTCTGCTCACCTTCACCACTACCACCCCACCTTACAGACAGACACTCTCATGCTCTCTCTCTCTCTCTCTCTCTCTCTCTCTCTCTCTCACACACTTGTTTACAACAAGACGGAGATTGTAAGTATATCCTTTGCACTTTAAGTATTGCAAAATGGATACATACTTCAGTAAAACAAATATGGAAAAGAAAAGGGATAAAGGTAAAAAGCAAAATGATGATTTCTACCAAGAACTGGTTGAAGTAGAGACCCACAATAGACTGGTTGAACGTGTAAACAAACTAGAAATGGCTTTCAAAAATGAAATTGATGAAATAAAGAAGCAAATGCACTTGCAAAAGGAAGAAATAGAAAAACTAGGAAGGGAGGCCAATAAGAAAGACACAACCATCAGTGAACTAACTGTGGAATTGAGTACACTTAGGAAGAAAATTAGTGAAATGGCAAGTACAGTAGTCAATCACGAGAGTGTTAAGGAAGAGTTCAAAAATGACACAGAGACAATTAGGCAAGTTAGCAGTCTTATTGACCAGAGCAGTGATATTGAGGAGAAGATAACACAAGTAAATGAAGCTGTGCAAAGCTATAAAAATGATGTAGAAACCACGTATGCAGAAATGGTGAAAGTAAACAAAGACTTAGAAACAAGGGTGGAGGAAAAAAGCATTAAAAAGGAGGTGAAAAGAATAATCCAAAACAATCCAAAGTTAGTCAGAGATTCAGTAGAGATAAACAAATCAATAGTAATCACTGGTATAGAAGAGGATGAAGTTAAAAACAAGATCACAAGAGACAAAAAGGAGATGGCAAATGTAATGAGCTTACTGAAAGAAGTATCAGAGGAAATCTGTAGTAAAGACATAAAGGAACACAAAAGGTTAGGGAAATACGAGAAAAGCAAGACAAGACCTCTAAAGGTGACTTTCCAGAGTGTAAACACTGTGGAAGAGATACTAAAAAATGCAAAGAATCTTAAGGAAAAAGAGGAGTTCAAAAATGTATGGATAAAAAGATGTCTAACACAAGAGGAAATGGAATTACTGAAAGAGAAAAGGGAGGAAGCAAAAACAAAAAATGAGGGAAGATCAGAAGAGGACAAGAAGAAATTTTTTTTACAAAGTAATAGGATTGCAGGTACGAAAGTGGTACACAAACAGGATGGAAGAAAAAGGAGGAAGTTAGTAGAACCATGTCATGACAAGTATATAAACAAGATGATAAAGTTGATGTACTCAAATGTGGATGGAATGGTATCTAAATTACTAGAGATGAATGATTATGTCAGAGAAAATGAACCACAAATAATATGCCTAACTGAAACAAAATTAATACCAAGGATATCAAATGACATACTAAACTTAGAGGAATACAATATATGGAGAAGAGACAGATATTTAAAAAAAGGAGGAGGAATTATAATATTAACTAAGAAAAATCTAAAAGTCAAGGAAATAAAACTAGATATAACATCACAAGTAGAACTGATTGCAGTAGAGATCGACACATCTGAAGGTAAAGTAATTGTAGCAAATTTGTACATGCCACCCAGATCAAACACATGGGAAAGAGACGAATATGAGGACCTGGCAGAGAGTACAATTCAGAGTGTAAGATCATTGCTACATAAAATGGAAGAGAAATTGGAAAGAATTATACTAATTGGGGACTTCAATACAAATATAAATTGGAATACTCTAGATATAAATAGCCAAGAAAGCTGTTGGGACCAAAAGCTCCTGGATCTCGTACAAGAGTTTTTCTTAACGCAACATGTGAGGGAAACCACCAGAAAAAGAGGAATTGATGTACCTTCAGTGCTAGATCTAATATTTACAAGGCAAGAAAATGATATTGACAGTTTAATTTATCACCCTCCACTCGGCAAAAGCGATCATGCAGTACTAAACTATAACTTCAGGATAGCATATGACATAGTAAACAGCAATGATAGTTACAAAAAGAGCCTAAACTATAAAAAGGGAAATTATCAAGACCTAAAGAAGTATTTCTTAGAAGTTGATTGGGAAAATGAGCTTAGAGGACAAGATTTAAATGCTGTATATAAAAAATTTTGTGAATTTTATGAAATAGGAGTCCAGAAGTACATCCCACAGCACAAAGAAGCAGATAAGAAAATACAGAAATGGTTCAATACAGAATGTAAAAAATCAAAAGAAAGAAGAGATTTGTTGTGGAATAGATACAGAAGACACAATAGTGAAAGGGCGTACAATAATTACAAACAGGCAAGAAACGACTATACAAGAATAAGGAGGGAAGCCCAAAAACAGTTTGAGGAGGATATAATAAATAAAAGTAGTGATCAACCAAAGCTGTTTTACAGCCATATCAGAAGCAAAACTAAAGTGAAAGATATAATACAATCCATTACGGACGAGGGAATCACTTATACACAAGAGAAAGATATTTGTGAAGCACTAAATAAGAATTTCCAATTAGTTTTTACAGAAGAAAAAAATTTTGAGAGGGACTATGTGGAACACGCATGTCCACACATACTACCAGATATACAAATAGCAAAAAAAGTAATACAGGAGGACTTAAGTAGATTAGACAGAGGAAAAGCAACTGGTCCTGATGAAATTTCATGTTGGGTATTACGAAAATGTGCAAAGGAGTTATGTAAACCATTATTTTTAATTTTCAAGAAATCCTTGAGTCAAGGTAAACTACCAGATATTTGGAAAAGAGCAAATATTGTCCCCTTATTCAAGAAAGGAAATAGACTAAATCCACTCAACTACCGACCAGTATCACTGACCAGTGTTGTAAGCAAGGTATTAGAAAAACTTATAAGAAAAGCTTGGGTAAATCATCTAGAAGAACACAGTATGATAACAGAAAGACAGTTTGGTTTCAGAAAAGGAAAATCATGTGTTACTAATCTGTTGAGCTACTATGACAGAGTAACAAACACAATACAGGATAGGGAAGGATGGGTGGACAGTATCTATTTAGATTTCAAGAAAGCTTTTGACACAGTACCACACCAAAGACTTTTATGGAAACTACACCATCAAGGAGGAATTCGAGGCGAACTGTTTTGTTGGATGCAAGATTTTCTCATAAAAAGAGAAATGAGAAGAGCACTAAGAGGAAACTACTCATCATGGAAAGAAGTGACTAGTGGAGTACCACAGGGTTCAGTGCTGGCACCAATCATGTTTTTAGTGTATATAAATGATATAAACAGTAACACTGGAAATGAGAGCTATCTGAATATGTTTGCAGATGATGCAAAAATACAAAGGAGAATTACTAACACAGACTCTTGTAAAGAGCTACAAGAAGAATTAAATAAACTTCATGAATGGAGTAGTACATGGCAAATGGAATTCAATGTGGACAAGTGTCATGTAATCAAGTTTGGTAAAAGTGGAAAAAGACCTGATTGGGATTATGAGTTAGGAAATAAAACCCTATATACATCAGAAAGAGAGAAAGACCTAGGTGTGATTATCGATAACAGACTATCTCCGGCTGATCACATCAGCGAGAAGGTACGGAACATGTATACACTGCTTGCAAATATGAGAATAGCATTCACATACATAAATGAAGACATGCTAAGAAGGATAATAACATCATTCATTAGACCAACCCTGGAATATGCATCAGTAGTCTGGAGTCCTCATCTCAAAAAGCACATAGACAAGATTGAAAAAGTTCAAAGGGCCGCTACAAGATGGATACCAAGCTTAAGGGACCTAAGCTACGAAGACTAAATAAACTGAATCTACCAACACTACAGGAGAGAAGGAAAAGAGGTGACATGATAATGCTATATAAATGCATATCAGGAAAGGAGAAAATAGACATAAATGATTACTTAACATATGGAGAAGCATCAGCAAGAGGACACTGCAAAAAACTGCATAAGAAGAGAGGTGATAAAGACTTAAGGAAATTCAGTTTCCCAAACAGAGCAATTGATCAATGGAATGCACTACCGAATGAAATAGTGTGTGCCAAAACAATTCACAAATTTAAGGATATGTATGACAAATATGGTTTAAGACACGGGACAGTACGAGCTTGACTCATTCCTGTAAAGATACAATTAGGTAAGAACAATTAGGTAAGGTAAGAACACACACACACACACACCGCTCGCTGGCTCAGTGGTAGCGTTCTCGCTTGCCATCTCGTAGACGGGAGTTCGAGCCTTGTTCAGGTTGTGAAAAGTTTCACTGACGAAGTGGGTGGTTACTGTCTCCCTTGAGCAAGGGGATGGGTATGTGCATGTGTGAAGGTCACAGCCTTGCCCTTAGATTGGACTATATGAGCTCTCAGCTCCCTTCTGGAAGGGTATAAGCTGACGATCACGACCATCAAGTGATCCTGACCAACCCGGTGAATTACACATGCACAGACAGAGATGTATGTTTGTCTTGCATTGTCGCTCGATTCTGGCACCGCTGAGCGAGTAGAAGTCTGGGTATTACAACTACTAGAAATAATACTGATATTACTACTACTACCACTACCACTACTACAGCTACCCTGTTCTGGTGCCAATATTGTTTCCCACGATTAGTTATAGTTTCACACTATTGTTGGATATTATATAAAGTTGTTTATTCATAATTAACAATCTGCAACGTAGTTTGAATGATAAATAACCCATGCCACGAGTACACCGCTTCCCGTCCGATCAGCGAAGTTAAGCAACGTTGGGTCTGGTTAGTACTTGGATGGGTGACCGCCTGGTAACACCAGATGCTGTTGGCATAACGTTGTCCCTACGTGTCAGTGGGGTTGGTGGAGGATTAGTGCCCCTCCCTGTAAAACAACTCTAAGCCCTTGGCCACCCCGTTTGGGATACATGGCATCTGGCAATGAATGATGATGAACAATCTGCAACGTAGTATGAATGATAAATTACCAAACACCATTTCACTGTAAAGTGAGGCTTGGGATGGGATGTGCATCAGACATCTTCTTTTAATCAAAACCTAGAGTAAAGGGAAGGCAATAGAGAAATATGAGTTTTATATATGTTTAAGTCTTGGGGGAAATAATTACCTTGTTGATATACCTTAATGTAATCAATACTACTTTATTGAGGTGTATAATGTACATGGTACAGTTATGATGCTTTTATTCATGTATAAATCCCAGTTGTCCGTGGAGGTTTAGCACCTCTTATTTTGCTGACCTCAGCGCCACACCCAGTGTGGGGAAGGCGGCTAACAGCAGAAAGCACGTATCACTAGAATGAGAGGGACGTATAACTCCGAGCTCTCTCATTGTCGCAGTTGTATCTTTCTGTGGCCAATAGAGAGAGATTTAATCTGCTCAGTTTTGCTTCACCTGCACATGCTACCTTCTAAGTTCCTTCAACAGGATTCTACACCGATTCCCACCATCTCCAGTGTGTGAGAAGACGTTTTGGTGGAGTGTGTCAGCCGGAAGTGACTTCGACCAGGAGCAGCATTACCTTGCTTGGAACTGTGAGGTCACGACTCAGCTGATATATATAAATTGATGATCAGCTGTGGGGTTCCAAGCTGATATATTAGTGACTAGTTGAGGAATTCCATACAGCCGAAACGGTTACAGTGGCAGGATTCCTGCCTGCTGTTACATATTTTTTATGCCAGCGGTGCGACGAAACCTATTTTTGGTGCTAGTGGTGCAACGACACTTGGTGTTCCATGCTGGGATACGACAGGGTGCAACCACTCGTGATCCTGCAGATGAAACAGAAAATCTTACTCTCCTGTGCAAAGGGACTAATTGTGTAGTGAGTAAGTAGAGCAGATATCGGAGTAAATCTCGTTCTCTCTTCATCTCTGCCTGGCGAGACATCTCTACCTTCAAGCGCGAACTGGCAATTATCTCTATCTCGTACCAAGGCCAGTGCGGTGAAGGGTTGAACCGTCTGGACACATCTAGCAACTCTGGATGTGGAGGCAGGGTGAGCGTGCGGCACTACGGTGAGGTGTAGTGGAGCTGTGCGGCGCAGTGGAGCGCCTTACAGTTGCCCAAGGACAACGGTGGGGACGGCATCATCGTGTGGTTGGAGGAGAAACGTTGCAGAGCGTGTGGACCTGCAGTACGAAATTACCGGGAACTTCAGCATCATATGACACCTAAGTAGTGTACATGCACAGTGAACCCTCAAACACACTTTTTAAGCAGCACATGTTAATGTGTAAAAAAGTAAAGATTTCTCAGTTTTCCCTCAATACATACATTTTCTGTATGTCTTGTCTGCGTCCCATTCTCTATTGCTAAAAGCCATAACTAATCTATTTGTGTTAGTTTAATTTTTCCTGTACTGGGGAGGTAATAAATTCTGACAAGGTTAGATGGATACCGTGAAGAAGTGGGGACAAATTAAGGGGATATTCAGACAAACCAACCATGACGGAAGAAGAGTCTAATGAATTAGACTCAGAATTTTGTGAGTGAATTGAGACTTTGGACTGAGACTTTGGTTAAGAGTATCAAACTCTACAGTGAAAGATATCTTGGGCTGAAGATAGTCAGGACACTTCTGAGGAACTGGATAGTGGGGACTTAAATACTTTACATTTGCGTTCTGGTCGTTCTAATTCAACGGTTCCTGAAAGTTCAGTTAGGTCCAAAATGGCCACTAGTCTTGCTAATAAGGGTACTCCTAGCGAAGAGACTGTGGATGTTGAACAGGCTGCAACAGCACCCTTGGCCTCTCAACCAGATACTCAAGGTCCAATAATCTCTGATATTAATGCGACCACTCACATACCCACTTACACCTCAGGCATGTTCAGTTCACCATTAACCATTGGACAGCAAGGACAAGACCATTTATTTGCTAATGTTCCTTCTGCTAATACATGGGGCATGACTACTAACCGTACTGGTTTGCAAACCCAGGATCTTTCTGCTAATACATGGGGCCTGAATACTAACAGTACTGGTGTGCAAACCCAGGATCTTTCTGCTAATACATGGGGCCTGAATACTAACAGTACTGATGTGGAAACCCAGGATCTTTCTGCTAATACATGGGGCATGAATACTAACAGTATTGATGTGCAAACCCAGGATCTTTCTGCTAATCCATGGGGCATAAATACCAACAGCGCTGGCGTGCAAACCCAGGATCCTTCTGCTAACCCATGGGGCATAAATACCAACAGTACTGGCATGGAAACCCAGGATCTTTCTGCTAATACATGGGGCATGAATAGTAACAGTACTGGCGTGGAAACCCAGGATCTTTGGGGTAATCCATGGGGCATGAATACTAACAGTATTGGCATGCAAACTCAGGTGAATTTTCCTTCTGCACGGCATGAACCTAATATGGCGACTGTAACGACAGGATTTTTCAATCCCACCACTATTGTACCATCAGTGTAATGTTAGGATTTATAATCTTACCGGTTGTTGGTTCTGTTCGACTTACCCACTGATAATACAAATGGTACTCGACTTAGTCTCCCCACCGTGATTGACAGAAAATTCACTTCAGTAAAACAGAAGGGGGAGGGGTGGTGTTTTGACTTGGTATGATAAAGGTTAATTATTTAAGATATATTTGGTAGCGTTTGTAGTTTTGGCCGAGTCGAGATTAAGTCAGTACCACGTGTGGTCGTCGTTCCCAAAGCGGAGGAATCTTGAATTGGAAGGGGAGTGAGTTATGCATGAGAGGACCTAATTCCCTTGATTGGGTATAAAATGACATATACTTTACTCTACTTTAATAATTTTATACTGGGTTTCAACAGACATTTTTAATTACATGACCTTTAGTCATATGAAAAAGGGTTGTACATTAAAACCATGGTTTGGGCGATCATTCATACAACACTATCACCAGGCGAAACAATTTGGAACATTCAAGCTATTTCTGAGGTCATCGTACCTCACTCTTTATTGTCAGTTATTCTTGGGCTCGACAATAGCCTCAAGACTGGGACATTTATGAGCTTGGGTTGTCTTTTCGAGCTGGCATAACCTCGAACCAAAAAAAAATATATCACTTGTGTTCTGTTTCGTCCGTGTAGTATAATATCATCATGCAATTCACTATAACTCACAATCACTATCAATTCATAATTATTAACAATTCATAATCATCATTAAGGGATTAAGGCGTCTGGCAATAGATAGATAGATCAGTCAACGGGACACACTATGACACTCCCCAACACCCCATACACAAGACACCGTACAGCAAATACAAAAACTCAACACTCAAATAAACAATAAAATATCAGAACAGCAAACACTAAACTGGAATAATTATCTCCAAACACCTGACCACAAAACAAACCCCAGCAAACTCTACAAAACACTAAACAGCATCACACTCTCCAGCAGCAACACTACACAATCACATGGTGCCATCACAACAACAGACACCACACCTTCAAACAAACAACAAGCCAACACTCTCATCAATCACTTTTCACACGTCGGCCACCTAAACTCCCATCCGACGACTGATGTATCATCCGACGTAAGAGGCAGTTCCCCACAGACCCAGACTATGCACCTTTCACTTACAACCAGACGAAGCATATCATTAGCAACCTTAAGCACTCATCTGCCTGTGGACCAGACAACATAAGCAACATACACCTTAAACACCTTGGACCACAAGGCATATAAGCACTCACCAACATATCAAACTACAGCTACTCTATCTATCTATCTATCATCCAATCCTACATTGCTCCATGTGGAGCGTAGGAGCCCGGGGCTAGGCAGTTGGTCCCAACATTTAAGATGAGAGTGACCAGCCTCACTCATCCCTGAGTGGCATTACATGAGCAGTCAACCCCAACCACCCCTTGGATATAAACCTTCACCAGCTCAATTCGATTGGAGCGCAATAATTTCCCACTAAACCACCAGGCACCAAAATTTGGTTATATGGTTACCACCCAGCGTAGTAAATGGTTTCCTGGTGCCATTTGGCTTGTCACTCAGTGTAGAGTCACCCACAGGCAGAAGGAAAAGAAAAGAATGAAGGAAAGAAAGACAGAAGAGGGAGTGTAAAGTTGCCCATAGGCAGAGGGACAAGGAAAGAATGAACGAAAGGAAGACAGAAGAGGATGGAAGGAAAGAGGGATGGAGGAGAGGAAAGGGCAGATACCCGAGAGCAGCACTACATTGAGTGAGTGGATGGTGAGCGCCTCCACCTACCACAATACAGCTACTCACCCAACATCTGGAAGCATTGCATAATACCCAACATCTGGAAGCATTGCATTATCATCACTATCCCCAAACCCAACAAAGATCCCACGTTACCTTCCTCACACCACCCAATCACACTCCTCTGCACCCCCTCCAAAGTCACTGAACGACTGGTATTACAACTAGTTACACCTAACACCCCCCTAGCCCCATCACAACATGGTTTTAGGTCACTACACTCCACAAACACTTTTCTTACAGACCTTACACAGAGAGTTTTTGATGGCATGAATTCAGCTAGGCCACCACACAGAACACTCCTAGTCGCACTAGACATAAACGAAGCATTTGATGCCATCCCCCGCCACAACCTTACAAACAAAACATTCAACTCAAACATGCAAAATAACATAAAAAGATGGCTGGCAAACTACTTAGCAGGCAGATGTGCACATGTAACATTTGCCGGTCAAGCTTTGAACATCAGAAACTTCACAAATGGTGTCCCCCAAGGATATACTTTGTCCCCTACACTCTTTAACCCATACATGCACGACATACCCACACCCCATACACCACAGATACACATAGCTTCCTATGCAGATGACATAACACTAACATGTACACACCAATAAGTAAATACAGCTGCACACATCATTCAACCTTACCTCAACACACTACACGAATGGTTCACCACAAACAGGCTCAAAACAGACCCAGCCAAATCTACAGTGACCCTTCTCACAAACTGGACAGCAGAACATAGTCACATTCCACACCTTACCATAAACAGCACTCCCCTACCACACACACACACACACACACAAATCCTCGGTGTATCATAAAATACATCAATGTCATATAAAGAACTCATCACAAACATTAAAGATAAATTAACATCAAGACTCAATGCCTTGAGGTCACTTGCCCGTACAACATTTGGACACAACAAAGAAACCACCACCACAGTATACAACCAATATATACGTTCAGTGATGAATTATGCACGCCCTGCTTGGGCTCCTAACCTCACTAGAACACTCTACAAACCGTACAGAACAAGGCCCTAAAAATAATCACAGGCTGCACAGCTACTACACCCACAGACTACCTACATCAAGAAACCAAAGTCCTCAAAGTCAAGGATCATCTAGACATGAGAGGCACCCAGATTCTCGCTGCAGCCTCCACAAACCCACACCATCCACTACACTACATGGCAGCACATCCACACACACCAAGGAACATCAAAACTATACCCAGCACACGATATCATACACAAATACTGTCATCTCTCCCGTCTCACCCGCCACAGACCAGCTGCCAGAAGCATATCCATACTCAAATCACTCGCCCTCCATTCAGTCACTTAAAGACAACACACAGCTGCATGCACGGCCTCCTGATATCACCCTTCTGAATCCTATCTCCCTCGTGAGGACAGGGTCCACCTGGCCAGACTGAGATGTGGGCATCATCCAGCCCTCTTGAGTTATCAGAAGAGGCTGAATGACTGTCACTGATGCCTGTCCAGGATGCAACACAGCACCCCATACTATTAAGCACATTATGGAAGACTGCATTGCACAAAATCACCTACGCCAACAACACAACGTACACTCCTTGAGGGTTCTGTGGTAAAGCCCGGTCTCGGCCGTGGCCTTCCTTAGGGACTCGGGGCTGTTTGGTCAGACTGTCGAGGGAACAACTACTATTACTACAGTGTAGAGAAAAAAACTATTGTCAGATGTACAGGGACTGAATGAACAACTGTGACATTACATGTGTCTGATAACCTATATTTTCCAAAATGGTCTGCTGGTCATGGCTGGATGACAGGTGTGGAAAGATATTGCTGAAAAAGTTAGAGGAGTTTTACTACATCCCTCTTGTGTTGCTGCTGCAATGGCTGTCAACATTCCACCAGCTCTATAAAGAGGCAAAGCACTCTCCATGCTGAAAATAATTATGTAATAACTATGTATTTACATCTTATAATACGGTATCAATTTACGAACATAGGATGTACTGCTACATGAGTAAAAGTGCACATAATCAGGCTATACTGCTGTACAGCCTCTGACTGGTGGGCTGGCAAGAAACATTTCATGGAAGTCTATGAGGTATACAATACATTTACTCTGCTTGTATAAATTCAAGATATCCGCAACAATTATTTCGCCCAAATAACGGCATAAGTTGACTAAATCTTAGTTCATGCTTAGTCTATACAGTATACTGTATCTCGCTCATAAATGCATCCTCTTTATGCATTCTATTGCCAATTTTTGTCAATTCTACCCTATATACTCATAATTTCACATGTAAAAATAACTCCTTAGAATTAGTTAACAATGTGCATGGTTTATTAAGCAGAAGAAACATTCAAATTTTGTGTGCTCTAAGCACTCATGTAGCATAATTCTTGCCCAATCTAGCAACTGAAGTGGCATTCATACACCTGAACTGGGTTTCGCCAAGGCTGATAGTCCAGATTTTTCACAGTACTGTATAGATGATTGGCTTTCAGGAACATCTGACAATTAAACATCACTGTTTGACAGCCAGAACTCTTTGTTTATAAAGCAGAGTCCATTGTAATTTCATATATTCTCCACTTATTAGCCACTGAATTAATCCAGCTTCAAGCCTTCCATTAACAAAGGAGGACACAAATACTAAAAGGTAAAGGTGGGGACAGATGCCTTGAGGTGCTTTACCACAGTGTTCATCTCCTTAACTTAGACTGTTGAACCTGTGGTGGGTATTCAACCATTTTTCTATAACATGAGGCCCATTCATCACCCAGGTTACCACAGTTATCTTCCTCATGTGTTACTCTTGGTACTTAATTTACCTACAAGCAAACGCGGACAGACAACTGAGGGGGTGCTAGTTGCCTGCTCTAGTACTGGTTCTGGCCAGTTATACAAATGTCCCTTAACTCTCTCCCTACCAACCAAAAGGAAAATGGTGGACTGCAGATGAGCAACTTTGGCTGGAATTCAAATGGTTTTACATCTGGTAAAGCCAAAGATAAAACGTACGGATGTGTTAAAAGATGAACAGATGATCAATGCCAAGGAACAAGAGCAGGATAAGCCACAGGAGCAATTGTAGTAGTAGTAGTAGAAGTGGCAGTAGTAACTGCAACCCCAGGCTCATCTGAAATACGAGCCTGGTAGACTGCAGACTTAAGTGGCCCTCCTGTGATCTGGCATCTTTCTTCTGGGGGACAGGAGAGTAGCTGTCCAAGGCTTGTATAAGCAGGCAGCTGAGCCACCTGGTTATATCAGTGCCACCACATGAAAGCATCCCTCTCCAGCACCAGCTGTAGGAGCAAGTTTAAAATACAGTAAACCCTCATTCTTACAGACAGACTGAGGGGAAAAGGAGTCTGTTGAAACCAACTGTCCATTACAGTTCTTTCACCTTAACTTGGGCCAGATTTTCATCCCTCTGTAGTTTATTTCCTAAAGCCTCGAGTCATAATAAGACAATATAATGGCTTTACATCCTTTCTTCAGAACTTCTTTGTGACTAGGACTATGTTCTTGTGTGAATTATTTGATTCAGCTCGGCATTCAACATGGTGAGATGTGTTTTTTGGGTTCTGAATGCAGTCAAAACAGCCTAAATAATAATGAATTAATAACACCATGCATTATCATACATACAGGTTCGGAAAAAATTTATATCCATCCATCCATCCATCCTTCCATCATCAAATCCTATGTTGCCCAATGAAAAGCATGAGCCCGGGGCTAGGAAAGTTGGTCCTGACATTTAAGATGAGAGTGACCAGCCTCACTCATCCCTGAGTGGAATTACGTGAGCAATAAACCGCAACTACCCCTTGGATATAAATCTGCACAGGCTCAGTCCGACTGGAGTACCATAATTACTCATTAAACCACCAGGCGCCATAATTTGGTTATATGGTTACCACCCAGTGCAGTAAATGGTTTCCTGGTGTACATGAAACCATTTGGCTTGTCATTCAGTGTAGTCACCCACAGGCAGAAGGAAGAGGAAGGAATGAAGGAAAGAAAGATGGAAGAGGGAGTGTAAAGTTGCCTATAGCCTGAAGGAAGAGGAAAGAATGAAGGAAAGAAAGACAGAGGAGGAAGGAAGGAAGGAAGAGAGGAAAGGGCAGACACCCAAGCAGCACTACAATGAATGAGTGGATGGTCAGTGCCCCCATCTACCACAAATATGTCATCAGAAAACACTACAGTACACTGCATATAGAACATAGTACTGTACGATACCAGTTAGCAGAAAAATGAAACCAGTTACCTCATCACAGTTCACACAGCTGGTTAGGTCCACTGCCCAGGAGGGGTGGGATGACCCATGAACCATCACCCAAATTCTCTAACATACTGCCTCACAGTGTTGAGATGCACTTCCAGATGTACAGGTGGTTGGCTGTAGGGATAAATGTTTGCTTATTTATCAAAGTCAGTAATACTGGCATATATTATTAACAGAGTACATCATAAATGGAGTTGCATAAGAGAGATAGACAGACAAATGAGGAAAATAATAAAAGAAATACTCCAAGATGGTCAGAACATGTGGAGATGATGAAGAATGAGAGACTAACTAGCAGCGTGTATGTGAGTGAGGTGGTAGGGGAGACTGAGGTTTTAAGATGGAGGAATGGAGTGGAGAGGTATATGAAAGAGGGAATTGTGTGCTGGAAGGAGGGCACCTACATGGCAATGGACATGGTGAAATTGAGGCAATTTGTTCATGACCATCGATTATAGAATTAAGGTGAGTGTCAATGTATCTATCTATAACCAGATTCCTTAATCTCGTAAGGGAGGACCACAGACAAATTGCCTCCCTGTCACCCTGTCGCCTGCCATTTTGCTGTCCTCTTCCCAGCTCACACACTCTCTCTCATATGCTGCTCTGCTCCATCCCTCCATCTCATCCTCCCTCTTCTACCCTCCACCTCACTCACATACAGTACACTCTCCTCATTAGTCTCTCGCTCTCCATCTTCTCCACATGGCCAAACCACCTCAATTTACTTCTCCTAACGCATTCTATCACATCCAAATTCACACTACAATGCTTCTTCACTTTCTCATTTATCAGTCTGTTTCTCCATGTAGCCTAACTCCACATGCTCTATAGATAAGAAAAATTAAAATTTATAAAAAACCAAAACATGTGCTTCACACATGAGATCTGTTCAGAAAGAATCCGACTTTAGGCTATAAAAAACGAAATAGCTAACCTGTTGAACTAGGACACTACATTCCCCACAAAGCATGCCCCTTCTTTCCACTGTCTGAAACATTTTTCAAAATCGGTTTTCGGTATCTCCTGCAGGTGCTTCGTTGCATTCGTCATGATCTCTTCTCTTGGATGAGCGTTGCTCAGGACACGATGGAGTGTGCAAATCAGGATCCAGACTTTCTGAAGACTGTTTTTGCTGGAGATGAGACTTGGGTGTACGGGTATGACCCAGAAACCAAAGCAGCTGCCACCGGTAGAAGTATGCAGGGTTGCCTCAGCCAAAAAAGAAAAAGCACAACAGGTCTGCTGCAAGGTGAAATGCACTTGCATGCTGATAGTTTTTTTTGACTACCATGGTGTTGTGCAACACGAATATGCACCAGAAGGTCAGACTGTCAACGGACATTACTACCTTGACATTATCCGTCATCTTCGTGACGCAGTTTGGTGGAAGAGAATAGACCTTTGGAAAGCAGCAAGTTGGAAGCTGCAGCATGACAACATCCCTGTCCATTCTTCTCAATTGATTCAAGAATTTTTGGCCAAGCACAACATCCCACAGGTCCAGCAGGCTCCCTACTCACCAGACATGGCTATGTGCGACTTTGGTCCCAATCTCAAAACTCTGCTGCAGGGTTCCGTACTGGGAAAAGAGATGAGATCATGATGAATGCAGCGAAGCACCAGCAGGAGATACCACAAACCGACTCTGAAAAATGTTTTAGGCAGTGGAAAGAACGCTGGGCTATGTGTGTCTAACCAGGAGGGGCCTACTTTGAGGGGGATTAGTGCCCTAAATCAAAAGGTTAGCTATTTATTTTTTTAAGAGCCTAAGGTCGAATACTTTCTGAACAGACCTTGTGTGCTATTAGGGCAGTAGCATCCCTGTGTGGTAGTCAGCACCTCACCAGGGTTGGACCAAGATCCATTTTGTGGCAAGGTGTTGGGAAATATGAAGGGGTCTGGCTCCCAAGTGGATTGCTCCACCCAGGATACACAGTGCCACCACATGTAGGCTCATCATCAATGCCAGTTTGGACACTAAAATAGAGTACGGTATAAAGTAAATCACTACCAGATCACAGAGTTAAAAAAAAAAAAAAAACTGGTTTTATGCCAGGTATCCCCGAAGGGCTAAGGTGTTGCCCTTGGGTAAAGAACTTTTGGATTGAAGTGTGTAGAAGAGTTATACAAAATATTCTCCAACATACACACAGACACACATTCTGTGAAAAGAATAACACATCTAACCTTGAAAGTGAAGGGTTCCATGAAATTTATAAACACTAGCTTACAGTTAACCCTGTAGTGTGGCAACCACTGGTTCAATTTCTCGTGAGCTTCATAGATTCTTCCTTATCTACAAAAAGAAAAATATAGTTAGCAATATAACTTTATACAGTAATCATCATCCACTTCATGATCATCATCCTGACCCCTTTTTCTTACTACTACTGCTACTAATAATACAGTAGTAACAATAATAATAATAATCATCATCATCATCATCACCATTGCAGGGGTGACATGCATTTACACACATCTAGATAATTGGCTACAGATGTATTTAAGTTTTATTTCAACATCATAATCAGTAGCTTTTACATATTATGGAATCTGCACATTCTGACAAGGCTTAAAACTGTCATTTCTACATCTTGAATGCTGGGCTGTAATAACTGATTAATACTAAAAAATGGTGCTAGTCATGAAGAAGTGCTTTGGAAACGATGTTGAGCAGTGGTATTGTCTTATTCTGCCACTGTGCTATTAAAAAAAAAAAAAAAAAAAAAAAAGGACATGAATCTCTGCCAAATTAAGGTGGACAATTTCTAGTCATTATAATCATCCTACTTTTAAACTTCAACATCATCATCATCCAGACCTCTTCCCACATAACGATGAGGTGAGGTAGGGTCCAAAGAGCAAATTAGAAGAAGAAGAAGGAAAAAAAGAAACGACCAAAAGTGTGCTTAATTTGATGGTACACACTCCCATCTGAAAGTTAGTATGAAACAGGGATGTGTCACGTCTCCATGGCAGTCCAGTTTGTACATGGAGGGACTTACTTCATGTTTTGCTGTTTGCAGATGATACTGTACTGTTAAATGAAAACAAGGGGGAACTGCAAGACTTGGTGAATGAGTCTGGGAGAATATGTAAGAAATGGACTCTACAGGTGAATGTAGGGAAGAGTAAAGTTGAGGTGTCTCGGGCAAAATGAAGTCAATGAATGCACAGTGCTGGATAGGGAGGAAATGGAAAATCTTAGTGCGTATAAGTACTTGGGTTGTGTGATGAGTAAGGATGGAAGTTTGAAGGATGAAGTGCTTGAAGGGGTACAGCAGGGAAGAGGATGTTGCTGGTTCATTGAAAGCAGTGATAAATAGTACAGTAGTGAGCCTGGAAGTAAAAAAAAGTTGCTACATGACAGTATTATGATCCCCACTTTAATGTATGGAAATGAAGCTTGGCCCTAGTTGGATGGAAACAAGTCACGAGCAAGAGCAGTGGAAATGAGCTACCAATATTTGAGAGGAGCATGTGGAGTCACATGGAGAGAGAGACTGACAAATGAGGAAGTGAGGGAACGTTGTGGTGTGGATGTGATAGAAAATGTTAAGAGAAATACACTGAGGTGGTCTGGCTATGTGGAGAAGATGGAGAATGAGATATGAAGTAGGAAAGTGCATGTGAGTAAGGTGGAAGGGGGGAGAGGGAGAGGGAGACTGAGGATGAGATGGAGGAATGGAGTAGAGGTATATGAGAGAAGGGAGTGTACATTTGGGAGAGGGCTGTGAAATGGCAGGGAACAAGGCAACATGGAGGCAATCTATTTGTGGCCATCCTTTGCAGGATTAAGGTATCTGGATATAGATAGATAGATAGACATTCTCAGTCACTCACCATTCAAGCTCCAGGAATCCTGACTCCAGCTCACAGGCATAAGCACTTTCTAACAGCTGGAATACAATGGAGAAGTTCCAATCATCATAAGGTATCTCAAATGCACAAACATTCACACTTATGTACATCATTACCAAGTACAGTCACTCCTACGACAATCACTATTATCTAATTCAAATGACCACTGTCTAATATCTAGTGCATGTTATTTTTTTTCTTATACAATAGGTAGTGTCATTACAATGTAAATTTAATTCCTTGCAATTTGGATGGTGAATGCAAAAAAGATTATAAAAAAAAGAGTGAGAGGTTACATATTGTCAAGACAAAATGAGCTCAGTGGCATAAGCAGCGCAGACCAGGAAAGTGATTGTCAAAATTTATACAGATGTTATTGCTGTTGCTGATTAAAAGTTGGTCTGTGTACCCGAGCAGACATGTCAGTCACGGGTAAGCAACTGCATCAATGGGACCATCTTACAGATACAGCATAGTGCACAGCTACACATGTACGGAACCAGTGCCCCTTTGTGGCTGACAGCGCATCATCAAGGTCAGAGTTACATGTAAAGTACAAACACTGTGTTGCGAACCAGCACCCCCTCAGGGTGGACATCGCCTCACTAGGGTTGAACCAAGGTCCTTCCCATGGTGAGATGCAGGGAAATATGGGGGGTTTGGCTCCTGTGTGGATGCCTCAGCTGCTCCACCCAGGGTACACAGTGCCACCAACTGTATGCTCCTCATCAGCACCAGTTGGGACACTGAATAGAGTACAGTAGAAAGTAAATCAATAGCAGATCAGGTCATACAAAATTCTCTCCTGCATACATGCACGCACACGCATTCTAGGACAAGGTTAATACTGTACAGCACATCTAACCTTGAGGATGAAGTGGCAGATCAACAGCCAATCAGAGGGTTACACAAAATGTTCTCACACATACAGACATTATATAAATCAGATGTGTTAATGGAGGACTACTCAGACAGCGGATACTGTACTCATATAACGGATCGGAAAAAATGATTGCGAAACTTGTACTGTATTATGAAGTACATAACTTATGGGAAAAATAGGGTTAGGTTCACTGACCCTGCTCACATCACCGAATTTGGGTCTAAACTGACCATTCTCGAATCATCAGTTTCTCATAAAGCAGATGCTTGTATTATAGATCTCGCCTGTACACACACACACACACACACACACACACACACACACACACACACACACACACACACACACACACCTAATGAAAAGGGGTACACATCTAACCTTGAGGGTAAAGGGTTCCACCAAATCCATAAACACTGTAGCCTGCAGATGATCTCATAATGTCAACCACAGCTTCAAATTCATCACATCAGGAGCTTCATGGTTTCTTCCCTGGTTACAAAAGAAAAATCCAATTAACAATTCAGTACAGACTCTCAAATCCAAAATGCTTATTTTCATTCATTCATTGCCAGACGCCATGTATCCCAGACGGGGTGGCCAATGGCTTAGAGTTAATTGTTTTACAGGGAGGGGCACTAATCCTCCACCAACCCCACTTGACATGTAGGGATGCCAACAGCATCTGGTGTTCCCAGGCGGTCACCCATCCAAGTACTAACCAGACCCAACGTTGCTTAACTTCGCTGATCGGACGGGAAGCGGTGTACTCAACGTGGTATGGCCGTTGCTTTTTACAAAGGCTTTATGAAAAAATGAAATATTTTGCACAATGGAATCTGATACCTATGAGAAAACCACATAATAAACAATCTAGAGCACCACCAACTGTAAATGCATTGAGGTATCCTGCATTAACAATTGATTATCTGCTCTTATATATGTCTACAAAATAACCTTGTCTTTGAACATATGCACTGACTGTGTGGGGACATGTAATATCAACACCTTAATAACATGAAAAAAATAATTGAGAAAGTGGAGGATTTTGTAAACTGAATACAGTACTGTATTTGGAAATGGGAGTTAGTACTGTACTACAGTACTTCATAGTCATCATCCTGCCTCAGAAACAAGGAAAATACAGAACTGGTAGAAATATTAGCAGCAAACCCTGTGACACTACCACACCATTCAAGCCCCTGGAATCCTGGCTCTAACTCACAGGCTGCCTTCATGTAGTGGCACTGATATAAATGGGTGGGCCAGTTGCCCCATTATATATACAGTACAATACAAACATCCTAAACTTCCTGCCTATCCTTCAAAAGGAGGAAATGGACTGCAGGCTGAGGCTGCCTTTCACCTGCAGTCCACACTGCCTCCATGCCACCCTGTCCACCACCAATATGTTTCCCTCCCTCAATCTTGTACCCCCTCCCTCATATATCTCATCCTGTCTCCCCTTTCCCCTCCCTATTTTATTCACACACAGATACTTTATTCTTGTCAGTCCCACTCTTCATCCTCACCACAAGGGCAAATCATCTTAATCAGCCATTTACTTAAGTTCATTTGGGTCTACCTGGGCATCTATTTAAGTTCACTCTTGGATGTTGTCTCTTAAATTTGGGTTCAGCTCTTTTTTATTTAGTTTCACTTGTTTTTCCCCCCCCCTTCATTTAGGTTCTCATTTTGGTATATATTTAGTCATTTCTGTTTTCCTTTGTCATTTTTTTTTTTTTTGGGGGGGGGGGGTTATGTAATTTTTCTTAACTGAGGTCACGAGCTTTATCAGGTATTTATTCAATAATGTTCATGTGGGCATTTTCTTCTTCCTTTAGGTTTATTTGGTTATTTATATGGGTCCATTTTTGTTTTCTCCCTTATCTAGGTTAATCTTAATATTTTGTTAGATTCCTTTTTTTTTCTGCTTCATTTTTATAAGTAGACTAAGATGGTTTGGGCATGTGGAATGGATGGAAGATAACAACTGGGTGCGGAAGGTAGAAGTCCAAGCATTGGGCTTAAGGTTGCGAGTGACAGACCGAAAAAGACCCGGCACGAGGTCACAGTGTGACCTCAGGGATAAGGGACTAAACAGGGAGGCTGCCAGAGATCAAATGGCATGAAGAAGCACCATTAAGTGACCACGGCCAACGTATGGATGTACATTAGGCCCTTTATAAACAATATGATATGGTACGAATATGGATGTTTTTCTCCTTCACTTGGGTATTTATTTTTTCTCCCTTATTTAGATATTAATTTAGGTCAGAATGCATTTTTTCCCAATTATTTGGGTTTGTTTGGGCAATTCATAGGACCAATGTTAACACTCTCAGGATCCTACACCTATCCAGTATGTCCTCTCCAACTAGCTACTGTACAAAGGTGAAGTAACAGCAAACTGGCTTTATTTTCATCTGACAGAATTGGGCCACTCCAGCATCTTCAATACTGTCATGACTGCATACATTTTGATAAACCTTAGTTGTGATGTAGGGATAAGTCTCCTTGGTTACTAGCCATAACCAACTCTCCAACTTCTGGACACTTGGCCATCAACTGAGCTAACATGGAGTTACATGTCTTGGATAATATTTAGCAGAAGCCACAATTAGATAAGTTTTTTTAAAAGCGATTTCTGTTGGTGGTAGGTGGTGACAACCATCATCCACTCACTTGATGCAGTGCTGCCTACCTCTTCCTTCATCTTTACCATTTTTTTTTCTGGCTACCCTCCTCTCTTCCTATTTCTCTCATCTTTCCTGTCACTGTTTATTATTATTCTTTCTTTTTCTGGTGGCTTTACATTGAGAGACAAGCCTAATGGTTTCCTGTAAGCCAGGAAACCATTTACAACACTGGGTGGTAACTACATAACCAAACCATACATGTCAATAAGTGGGTTGGCAGAGGGTTAACGCCCCTCCTCATAAAACAACTAACTCAAAGACAAACGGCCACCCTTTACAGTATTATGGCACCTGGCTACAGATAGATTTCTGTTTGGTACTCCTTAACGAGACATAGGGCCACCTCTTGAAAATTAACAAAATTCCTTATTTACCTATGAACTGATTTAGTGACTTTGTAAAGGTGGTGACTTGGTGGTGGCCAGAGTTAAAGTTCAAGTAAGATGGAGGAATAGAAGGGAAAGACGAGAGGAAGGAGTAGTTGCAAGGAGAGTGGAAAGGTTACAAGAGGATGAGAAAAAGGCAGAGTATAAGAGAGAAGTGGAGGAACGATTGGGCAAATATGAGTTGGAGCAGATGGGGGACGTGGAAGGTGTGTGTAGAATATTTACAGAAGAAATATGTGCAGCATGTGATGTGGTGTGTGGAAGAAAGAGAAGACGGAGGGGGGTGCAAGGAACAGCGTGGTGGACTGAAGGGGTGAAACGGGCTGTGGCACAAAAGAAGAAAGCATACAATGAATGGATGAGAAATAGGGACGTGGAAGAAGTTGAGAGGTGGAAGAGAGAGTTATATGTAGAAAGGAAGAGAGAGGTGAAAAGATTAGTAAGAGAGAGTAAGAAGAGAGTGGATGAGGAATTTGGAAGGAATTTGAGTGTAAAGTGGAGGGACTGTAAGAAAATGTTCTGGAAAGAGGTGAAAAGAGTAAGACAGGGTGGAAGTGAAGTTACCAGGGGAGTGAAAGATAAAAATGGTAGATTACTAGTGGAGAAGGGAGAAAAAGTGAGCAGATGGAGAGAACACTTTAAGGAATTGTTGAACGTGGAGGATGGAAGTAATGCAAGTATAAGTGGCTGGGGAATGGCTGGGAGAAGGAGGGAGGTGAGAAGACAGGAAGAAATCAGTAGGATAGAAGTTGTGGAAGCAATGAAGAAAGTTAAATCAGGGAAAGCCCCAGGAATTGATGGAGTGTGTGGTGAAATGTTGAAGCATGGGGGAGAGTTAGTAGTAGAATGGATGTGGAAGATGTGCAGATTGGCCTGGGAGGAAGGTAGAGTCCCGGAGGATTGGAAGTCAGGTATAATTATTCCCTTGTACAAAGGAAAAGGGGAAAAAGAAGTGTGTGGTAATCATAGGGGCATTTGTCTTCTTAGTATAATAGGAAAAGTGTATGGTAGGATACTTATTGACAGAGTTAGAGAAAGAACAGAGAAATTAGTTAGAGAAGAACAGGGAGGCTTTAGGAAGGAAAGAGGTTGTGTAGATCAGATATTCATTCTTAGATCTTTAGTGGAAAAGTTTCTAGAGAAGGGAAAGAAGTTGTATGCGGCTTTCATGGATTTGGAGAAAGCATATGACAGGGTGGATAGACTAGGATTGTGGAAAGTGTTAAGAATATATGGAATAGATGGGAAGTTGTTGAATGCTGTGAAGAGTATGTACGATGGTGCGAAGGCTGCCGTGCGTGTGGATGGTGAACTAAGTGAATTTTTCTCTTTGAAAGTTGGGTTGAAACAGGGATGTGTCATGTCTCCATGGTTGTTCAATCTGTACATGGATGGGGTAATAAAAGAGGTACAAGGTAGGGTAGTGGATGTTGGAGTGGCCCTGGTGAGAGAGGATAGTGTTTGGAAACTCCCTGTACTGTTGTTTGCAGATGATACCGTGTTGTTGAGTGAAGACGAAGGGGAGCTGCAAGGCTTGGTGGATGAGTTTGAGAGAGTGTGTAGGAAACGGAATCTAAAGGTGAATGTAGGGAAGAGTAAAGTGATGGTCTTTGAGAGAGGTGAAGTCAGTGAATGTACAGCGAGGTTGGATGGTGAGGAATTGGAAAATGTGAGTACGTTTAAGTACTTGGGTAGTGTGATGAGTAAGGATGGAGGTTTGGAGGGTGAAGTGCTTGAAAGGGTACAGCAGGGAAGAAAGGTTGCTGGTTCTTTGAAAGCAGTGATAAGAAACAGGGAAGTGAGCATGGAAGTGAAAAAGTTACTACATGACAGTATTGTGATACCAACTCTAACGTACGGAAGTGAAGCGTGGACGTTGTTGGAAGGACACAAGTCAAGAGTGAGAGCCGTGGAAATGAGTTATTTAAGAGGCGCCTGTGGAGTCACATGGAGAGACAGGCTGACGAATGAGGATATAAAGGAGCGTTGTGGTGTTGATGTGGATGTGATAGGAAGCGTTATGAGGAACACACTGAGGTGGTTTGGCCATGTGGAGAGGATGGAGGGTGAAAGACTGACGAAGAGAGTGTATGTGAGTGAGGTGGAGGGGGAAAGAGGGAGGGGGAGGCCGAGGATGAGATGGAGAGATGGGGTGGAGAGGTATATGAGAGAGGGGGGTGTGAGTTGGGAGCAGGGGAGTGAAATGGCGGGGGACAGGGCGACGTGGAGGCGATTTGTTTGTGGCCACCCCAAACGGGATTGAGGCGTCTGGCAATAGATAGAGATAGATAGTAAAGGTGTACAGAAATGCATTTTGAAGTATGAAGAGGATCCACCACTAAACTTTAATACTGTATGCACTGGAAGCAAAAAGATACAAATCACAACCACACAGCAAAAATGTAGAACTAGAGTTACAGGCTGAAAAATCTCTTCTAGAACTTCTACATAAGTCTACATAAACAAGGAAAATATGAATACATAGGTGATAGGTTAGGTTGGGATAAGTTTGGTTAGGTTAGCATAAATTGGTTAGGATAGGATTGGGTTATTACAAAAATTTTGATTAGGTTTGGATAAATAGGCAGTGACAAGGGTATTTTGTTCAAAAACGGTGTCCTAAGATGGTACCAGTCTGTCTTCACAAACCACAAGATGCCATCCATCTGTAAGCAAACAAAGTTTTTAATGTTTTTCACCACTTTTGAAGGAAATAAAAAATGTTGAAACTTGAAAACACATTCACAAAATACCAACACAGAGGCAAGGTAAGAGAAGACCAGAAGATTACTGCAAAATATGGTGGTCCTATGTCTTTAAATATACCCATTTCTGTTTTCCATGAATAACTGAATTTGCTGCAAGGTTCTATAAAGCCTTGTTCTTATTACTGACTATGTATGACTGCATATACAATTGGTTGCAGTTATGAAAAACTATATTAATTATATTTGTCAGCAGGCTAAATACCGTATTAAATACGATCCTCAGTAAATCTCCATTAGCTGAAAAGGACGTGGCAAGATTCACCACCTTTCGTTGTACGCTGTATGCACTTTGTAACCACTGACTGTATGCATCAATATCTGCTGAAGGAGGTGTATAGTAAGATCCACCACCTCATTCTGCTGTATAGTGCTCTGTATACAGTACTTTTACAAAAATAAACAATTCACTTTTACGCTTCTGATCTCCTAAGCGTCTACTCAAGCTCCTTCAAACTATACTTGCGAACTATCACACCATGTCTACGAATAATGATCCGGTGAATTTTTAGAAGTAACCAACGTTTTCTTTTATTATTATTTTTATGGTTTCCAATGCAAAATACCGTGTTTTAATTAGTTTTGACCTTCATTTTTTGGGGAAAATCCCCCTTCTGTAATTTTCAGTGAGATTTCCAAAAGTGGGTTTATCCCCCCAAATCAAGATCAAACTGCATTAAACTAACCTAACCTAACCTAACCTGACCTAACCTAGGGCCTGACAGACCGAGTGCACACGCCTGCACCAGCCAATATGGCGCGACATTCATCCGCTACTGAGCGATAGCCTAACCTAAGCCACTACATGACGATCCCTACAAAATTAGCTCCCCCAACTCAAACTAGGCTTAAAAGGCAAGTCTTGGTTAGAATAGTTCAGGGACGTAATATAATGAAAATCGGTAACGTTGGTTACTTCTAAAGTTATACCAATGATCCTAAATATGGTGCCTGACTGCTTAATTCTCCTTAAATATGGATGCCGACTCAAGCCTGCTGAATCTCGTAAAAATATCAGCTGGACAGCACAAATTAAATTCCCACCAATGTTACAAACAAGAAGTATTGCCAATTCATAAGCCACTGATGTCACTAACCTTGTTCTCAAAAATCGCTAGAATGCAGCATAATACAGAAATATCCAGAAAATCGCTGTAACCATAGATTTTCACTAGAATATGGTTCTAGTTACGAGAAAACGCTACGAAAATGATGTAGAGGAGTAGTAGTTATATCGCCTTTTTCTGCCACCGAGTCGCTTGAAAAAAAAAAAATAAACCTCTACCATTTATAACAATAAATATTTCAATTTCATTTCAACCTCCGCTTATCTGTCTTTTTATATACCTTTCCATCTATCTATCAATCTATTGCCTGACACTTTATCATTTGAATTGTTGCCTCCACAAAATGACCTCCATGTGTATCTCTCCATACCCGAATGCTCGCTGTCACCACTTCTTCCCAAGACTCTTCACCCTTCCATACTTCCGTACATGACTCTTTATCTCATGTCCACTTCATATTGTTCTTGTTGTTGCTTAACCCTGAACTGCCTGGCCGAGCAGACCAGCTGACCGCTGGGAAGTGACTTCCTGCATAGGCACCCTACAGGTTCAGTGCAGTACATGTGGTACGCCGTCTAGGGAACCGACACTCCTTTCTGGTAGAGAGTGCCAGACAGTGCTTCGCCAGGGTTGGTTCAGGATCCTTCCCCACGGCGAGGTTTAAGTGAATATGGGGAGGTTTAGCTCCTGGGTGTACATCACAGCTGCTTCGCTCCATCCAGGATACACAGCACCACCACGTGTAGGCTCCTATTCATCACCTCCACTTGATGTAAATAACCCCAGTGCCTCACCTCCCGCCAGAGTTTTTCGTGAGTGCCATGAGGCGGGTGTCTGGGGTCAGTGTGGCCTTGTTGCAGCCAGCCGCCTTGTGCAGAACCCTCAGCACTGGTCTTGGCGGCCTTGCACCATCAGCCATCGCGCTGACTCGTGCATGAACCTGCATAAAGGGGGAATATAGAAGTGAGAAAGAG
The DNA here is from genome assembly GCF_032717465.1 of Coenobita brevimanus. Taxonomy (NCBI): domain Eukaryota; kingdom Metazoa; phylum Arthropoda; class Malacostraca; order Decapoda; family Coenobitidae; genus Coenobita; species Coenobita brevimanus. The sequence continues at coordinate 17,239,252 of NC_136973.1, forward strand.
CACAGCGACAAGGATTATACCAAACAAGCGATGAAATTACAACATGCAGTGCTTGGTGATGGTGGCACTGCACTATAAGCCACGGCAGTGATTCTCCCATGGACCTGAATAGAGCAGAAATACAGCAGTGAGAATAGTACTGTAGTGAGGAAGCATGCAACGATGGTAAGTATTGTACAAGAAGAAGAACAATAAGAACCTAGTGCCAAAATCTAGCTCAGAACCGGAGCATCGGCTACATGTTACATATGTCGGGTGATAATAGCGAGCCGCCACCGGAACCTGCAGTGGTTAGTCATGGTGGCCGTGCACTATAATCCACTGGAGACTCAGCCATAAACTCGCACAAAGGAGGATTATAGCATCGAGAAAGTACACGATGACAGCCCCATAAACCTGCACACGCACTGGTGAAACAAGACATTTAATACCGTAGTGAGAAAGCGCACGGCAATGTTACATGTGTGCCGCCTTTTCCGGACCCCGCCGTGCTGGGTCTAGCCGGCCCTGCACCTCCAGCTGCTGTGGTGACTCGTGTATTAACTTTCACAAACAGAAAAAAAAGAAAAGCTATATCTCCTGCATATATTAAATTATCGTGCCATCAGAAAATTTACTTTTTCCTCCTACTACACAGTTCTTGTTGGAAATTTCATTCCTGCTACCAACAGAGGACGTTTTCGCCTTTGGAGCAATCCCATGGTTGCAAAAGGATAATGAAATAATTATATGCATTAACAATCTCTGGAAACCCCCCCCCCACCAAAAAAAAAAATATATATGCTACAGGGGAGGAACAGTCTGGAGTCTGCAAAATTACCGAAAATTATTAGCAGTCACATGGAGAGAGCCAGAAAAATGACAAAGTCGTTGTTGTGGTGCTGATGTGGATTTGACTGAAAGTGTTAAGAGAAATACTGTGCGATAGTCTGGCCATGTTGAAAGGATGAAGAATGACTGACTGGCTAGGAGATGTATGTGACAAGAATGAGATGAGGGATGGAGTGGAGAGGTATATGAAAGGAAGGGGGTGAGTTGGAGGGCGGGCAGCCAAATGACAAGGGACAGGACGACATGGAGGCGATTTCTTCGTGGCCACCCTTTTCGGGATTAAGGCGACTGACTCTAGATAGATAGACAGGTATATAAATAGGTAGATAGATCGATAGCCACTCAGTACGTTGTATTCTGAGTTCCTGCTGGCATTCTTTCACTTATAGTCACTACCTAGGAGTGTGGCAGGACGTACCGGTAAGTGACTAAAAATATATATGAATAAATAAATAAAATCGAGCAGCAGTTTTCAAGAGAAGAAAACGCCCCTTTTACATTTTTGAACCTGTAGCAAAAAGGCTATTTCTGCCCGTCTATCTACCTATTGCCAGATGCCTTAAGCCTGTATGGTGCAGCCATGAACAAATCGCCTTCACGTCACCCTGTCCTCTGACATTTGACTGCCCTTCCTCCAGGTCACAGCCCTCTCTCATACTTGTATCTCTCCATCACTCTATCTCATCCTTGGTCTCCTCCCCCACTCCCATTTCACCTGACTCACATACACTCTTCTAGTCAGTCTTTCACTCTCCATCCTCTCCATATGGCCAAATAATTTCAGATTCTAGACTCTAGAACTGTCTTCCCGAGTGTGTATTTCCCTCTGCCTATGACCTCCAGCATATTAAACGCAATGTGTGCAGGCATCTCGACATGAACGGATCTGGAATGTGGCTCTCTTTTGCCTTTTTTTTTTTTTTTTTCTCACTTCCTTTTTCCTCCTTCACTGTATAACACACACACACACACACACACACACACACACACACACACACACACACACACACACACACACACACAAACCAAAGTGCAGGCGAGATGATGAGGTTGGTGCGGGTGCCAGTCAACTGCAGCCAGCGCCAGTCCCAGGTGATGTAGGCCACCCGCTATACACCATGGTGCCCAGTGCCCAGGGTAGCGCCAGAAAGATGCCCACCGCAGCTGGCAGCCTAGTCTCACACACCTCCATCCCTGTGTGTGAAAAAAGGAATTGAGAATCAGACTGGATGAAGGAAACGTGGCTGGTGCTACAAATATTTTAAAACTGAACAAAATCGTGCCCCCTCCCCCCCCCCCCGGAAAAAAAAATCGCTATTCAAAACTGCAAAATTGCTACTTATATTTTTAGACATGAAAAGATCAGTGCACACAAAATAATGGTCGTAAAGGTATTACTTTAATGCAGTTGTCTACCTGAAAGTGTAAAAACATTTGCATTTTACAATGTGACAAACGATACCAGCATGAGAATGGCTGGTGGCTGCCTCTGCACAGCAACGTGTACAACCAGGAAGATTTCGTTCATCACCAATTTTTGAATGAAAAAAAAAAAAAAAAACTCCACATCCATCTTATTCATGTGACTTAGAAGTATGCAACTTCTGACTGCTTCCCAAACTGAAGCTTGTGATAAGAGGACAACGCTCTGACGCGAGTGATGACATTCAGTTTGAAATGACGAGCTGTGTGAAGAGCCTCAAGGAAGATGAGTAGAGGGGTCTTGTGAGAACCATGATGAGTTGCAGCCAAACTTCCATCAATCCCAGAAACGTAAGAATAAGTGTGGGAATGTAGGTGGTGAGCACTTTGAAGGGGATAACTGAGCTATATGTTTAATAGTTCAACTAAACCTGAATTTGACAACTATTTCTATAACTGCCTGGTAACACTAGTTATGGATGAAGTTTGTTTAAACATGACAGTAGCTGCAGACTTTCTTCTTTTCTCCCTCCTTCCCTCCCCCCAACCCCTCTCCCTCTCCCCCTCTCTCTCTCCTTCCCTTCCCCCAACCCCTCTCCCTCTCCCCCTCCCCCCCCTCTCTCTCTCTCTCAGTTTATGGCCAGTTACCCCAGTCAGGGCAGCCACATCTAATTAGGCCCAGTCAGATTAATCCAGAGCTGTCTAACTCACTCCATTTCTAATTATTATTATTCAGGCACCTTGCTTTCCAGTCTCATGTATTTAGGTCGGCCTAGAACTATTATAATCCCTCTACTTACCTCTACCATGCTCAGAGGTGAAACAAAACATTATTATTATTATTATTATTATTATTATTATTATTATTGAGTTCCTGTGGATGTTTTGAGCAGAGGCATCACTGAAGAAGACCCGTGGGTTATGTTGTTTGCGGATGATGATGTGCTGATAGACACCACCCGCGAGGGAGTAGAACGGAAGTTGGAGGAGTGGAGAAAGAAAATGGAGGATAGAGGACTTAAAACTAGTAGGAAAAAGAATATTTATGCTTTAATGGGGAAGAACAGGAGGATGTGAGTTTGATAGGAGAAAAACTGAAAAGAGATGGGACATTCAAGTAACTGGGCTCGAATATAACAGCTGAGTGCGGACTGGATGCAGAAATTAACCGTAGGATAGAGGCAGGATGGAGCAAGTGAACTGATATGTCAAGAGTGTTATGTGATAGAAAAATCAGCGCAGGAGTGAAAAAAAAAAAAGTATATAAAACGGTGGTGAGGCCTGCAATGATATACGGTTCGGAAACTTGGACCATAAATAAGTTCAAGAAGAGAAAGCTGGAGGTGGCGGAGATGCAGATGCTGAGGTGGACGATCGGGGTCACGAGAATGTTTGGTTCCGAAGACCGTACCAGTGGGTTTTATAGTAATTACTCGCCGTCTCGTTAGTACAGTATAGTTTAAGGATGTGGGTCGATTATTTATGTCTATAACTGTACTTTTGCGGTGAGGCTGGATGCATAGACTGTGGTGTCGAGGTCCCACTGTGTGCAAGGCTCCTTCATCACCCCTCTTGACTCACCCACATGCTCGTAGCTGCAATAGTCCTGCTAAGATAGGCCTAAAGACCAGCCAATCAGATCACCTGCTTATTGTGACTGATCCGTAGCTCCCTAACACCTCTTCCTAAGCTCTTTATTTCGCTTATTACGACTTGCTCTCTTCTTGTGTCTCATATACCTCATTATAATATCGCAACATTGTATATAAGGCTAAAAAATTGTATTAACCAGCCGTATGCATAAATAAATCGCTTTTTATTTCGCTTACTACACCTTGCTCTCCTCTTGTGTCTCATAAATCATGACCACAATACTCTTCATATATAACGTGGAAAATCATATTAACCAGCCATATGCAACAATAAATCGCTAAGGATGAGGTGCTAGGGAGTCACTTTAACAGACGTGATTACAGGTCTCAGTAATTCCAATGCATTGAGAGAGGTCTGAAAGCTATATCCTTTTCACTTTAACTTAGCCAAGATTTTCGTCTTTGTGTACCTTATTTCACGGAACGCAGTGGCAGGAAAGGATACTACTTCGGCTCTGCATCCTTTCCACAGCACTTCTTCGTGACTAGCATCATATTCCTGTGTTAATCTAGTGGCACAACTCTGAATTCACGATGGAGGGAAGGCAATTTTAGGCTAAGTTAGAGTAAAAAGAGTATTGTGTGTGATGTGTACAATATTATGGGTGCAAGTAGTTTTACAATGACAAAATTTGGGTAAGATAAAAAAAAAAAAATCATTGAATACTCCCACTTGTGTCTCATTTCTTTCTGTATGTGGCTGGATTGACTGAGTGACTGATTACATTACATAGATCACGACAGCATAAAAACTCGGGCTTACTGACGCTCTGCAATAAGAGTAAAGGCAGAAAAGGTATTAAGTATCATTATAGCTATCTGTCTGTCTATCTACTGTATCTATCTATCTGTCTG